>NW_027189131.1:1539147-1665747 GCF_040958095.1 Procambarus clarkii
CACACATTTAGTATTGTGTGATTATTATGGTGCATGTTATTGCCTGTCCCATTGACAGTGTATTTGTGATTTATTGCATATCATCATTACCGAGTATCCGGTTGGAACTCTTGTGATCCCTTTGCATACCGGCAGCTAGGTTGCCGTGTTAATGATTGGCTGTCAATTGTGTTAAGTTAGGTAACTCCACGAGTGGATCCGAGTCGATTAGCCAGACGTCAAGAGTCTCGCTAATGCAACCATAGCCTTTCTGAATACTGCCAACATTACTCAAGCCTTCAGCTCTAGGTGTCTTCAACACCGAGTTGCCTATATTCACTAAACTATAAATGTGATGAGGACCCTAGGAGTCCCTAAAAGTGTTAAATCATTGAGGAGATTCCAACGATCAACGTGGAGCAGGACCAGGTGAGGCTAGTCTGAGAAGAGACCCTCAAGGACTCTAACTCGACTTTGCTCCCAGGCCCTGTATGGTTCCTCTCGTATTTTCTATTCTGCTAATTCCGACAGTTTCGTGAAGCGTCTGCCACATGTACATTGGCGACGTACGCATTGCAGTCGTGAAAGCAAAAAAGAAAACCCCCACAAGGGCACTCTTGCCTATCGCAGTTGCTGGACCACTATGATATGGCATTAGATGCTATGGAAGACAAACAAAACGCTGATGTAATTTACACAGATTTCGAAAAAGCCTTTGATAAATGTGACCATGGTGTTATTGCACATAAAATGCGTTCAAAAGGAATTACCGGAAAAATAGGCAGATGGATCTACAATTTCCTGACTAATAGAACCCAATGTGTAATAGTCAACAAAATAAAATCCAGCCCATCAACCG
Organism: Procambarus clarkii; assembly: GCF_040958095.1. Taxonomy (NCBI): domain Eukaryota; kingdom Metazoa; phylum Arthropoda; class Malacostraca; order Decapoda; family Cambaridae; genus Procambarus; species Procambarus clarkii. Next base: position 1,539,986 of record NW_027189131.1, read on the forward strand.
TGAAGAGCTCAGTCCCCCAGGGTACTGTGCTTGCTCCAGTATTTTTTCTCATCCTCATATCGGACATAGACAAGAACACAACCTATAGCACTGTATCATCCTTTGCAGATGACACTAGGATCTTCATGAGAGTAGGCAACATAGAAGACACGGCAAACCTTCAATCAGATGTAGATCAGGTCTTTCTATGGGCTACAGAAAATAATATGGTGTTTAACAAAGATAAGTTCCAGCTCATGCACTACGGAAAAAGTGAAAATATAAAAAGGAAAACCACTTACAAAACTCAGGCAAATCATAACATAGAACGAAAAGGCAATGTTAAGGATCTGTCGGAAGACCTTACCTTTAATCCTTAAACCGCGCAAATCATATATATATGATATCAGTGACAAAACCGAAACCGCACACATCATATATATATGATTTCATGTCAAGCGCTATAATTTAAACGTCCTGCCTGGGATAGGGGCAGCTATAGTACAGCCACAACCGATAATTGCCAGATGCCACCTAGAAAAAAATCCAGGCCAACATTCTTAGGTGTTAGAGCGTCAGTATTGAGCAAGCCACCAAGGCTGGTGAACGCAGCACGAGCTCACAGCACCGCTGTTCAGCTTGTGACCACTGCATCGCCTACAAATGCCGTAATATATATGATACTGCTATTATTTAGCAGTGATAGTATTACTGAAGCCCCCTGACAGTGATAAAACTGACCAGGATTCTGATTATAGCAGGATTGTGGTGATATTTAGCGCTGTGCTCCATGGAGGGAGGAGTAAGTCTGTGGAGGGAGGGCTGTGGCGTTGTCTTCTGACTGTGTGTGGCCACCATTTATTGACTGCACTCACCATACCAGCTTAGTGGTTCGCTATGGTGAACACAAATGTAGATACTTATAAATAACGTGTGTATAGAGTGTGATAACAGCGAGAGGAGTAGGTTGGGAGCCGCCATTTTGGTGAGGGAGATACCTCGTCTGCACGATTTGTTATGTTGTTTACTGGTAGCCACTATGGTCTTTGGGCACCATACCAGCTTATTTGTACAGGTATGAATAAAACAGGTTGATACTTATATATAATATGTGTATATAGCGTAATAACACCACAAACAATATTGTTGGAGAAATATTAGTGCATCTGGCCTTGAGGGCGGCCGCCGACCAGCTGAGTGTGTGAGTAGCTACGTCTTTGTGCCTTTACTCACCATACAAGCTTAGATGTACAGTTATGGTGAACAAAACAAGTAAATACGTATATATAACGTCTGTGTATAGTGAATAAATGCAAAAACAGTATTGTGAGAGGAGAATGAGGGCGAGTGAGGTGGTGTTGAGGGAGGGAGTTGCAGTGTGTAGCGGTCACTCCTCGTTGCTTTTTGACTCACAAAACCAACTTAGTAGTTCGTTATGGTAAACAAACATGCAGATACTTATACATAACCTGTGTATATAGTGTAACAACAGCAAAACTATTTGTTTATTGTTTTATGAACAAAATAATTGAATCACTAATATGCACATCATAATTTTGAGTACAGCGATGGTTCACACATTTTATAATATAAATATACCACAATTCACTGTACGGAATAATATTACTGCAAAAAAACTAAGAAAAGTTTCAAAATTAAAAAAAAAAACTAATCAGAGACATTGAAATAATTAGGTAATAATATATTTGTGGCAACTGCCGCCTGACAGCTTGAGCGGAGTAGACCTCGTCTGGCGAAGGCTCTGTCAACACCCCTTTTTTTGCTACACTTCCCTACCCTATTGCGGCTAAAATATGCCACCTACGATTTTTTTTGTTATTTTGTCCGTGATCAGGAAACAAAAATGAAGACTTCTATAAGACGAAAGAATTTTTTGGATTTTTTTTTTTTTTTTTTTTTTGCGCCTGTGGGCATTAGATGCTATGGAAGATAAACAAAATGCTGATGTAATTTACACAGATTTCGCAAAAGCCTTTGATAAATGTGACCATGGTGTTATTGCACATAAAATGCGTTCAAAAGGAATTACCGGGAAAATAGGCAGATGGATCTACAATTTCCTGAATAACAGAACCCAATGTGTAATAGTCAACAAAATAAAATCCAGCCCATCAACCGTGAAGAGCTCAGTCCACCAGGGTACTGTGCTTGCTCCAGTACTTTTTCTCATCCTCATATCGGACATAGACCAGAACACAACCTATAGCACTGTATCATCCTTTGCAGATGACACTAGGATTTTCATGAGAGTTGGCAACATAGAGGACACGGCAAACCTCCAATCAGATGTAGATCAGGTCTTTCTATGGGCTACAGAAAATAATATGGTGTTTAACGAGGATAAGTTCCAGCTCATGCGCTACGGAAAAATTGAAGATATAAAAACAGAAACCACGTACAAAACTCAGGCAAATCATAACATAGAACGAAAAGGCAATGTAAAGGATCTGGGTGTACTCGTGTCGGAAGACCTTACCTTTAAAGAACACAATAAAGTAGCCATCACAACTGCAAGAAAAATGACAGGTTGGATAACAAGAACTTTTCACACTAGAGATGCTATACCGATGATGATACTTTTCAAAACGCTTGTGCTCTCTAGAGTGGAGTACTGCTGCACAATGACAGCCCCTTTCAAAGCTGGAGAAATTGCTGACCTGGAGAGCGTGCAGAGATCCTTTACTGCTAGAATCCACTCAGTAAAACATCTAAATTACTGGGACCGACTAAAGAGCCTAAATCTGTACTCCCTTGAGCGCAGGCGGGAGAGATACATAATAATTTACACGTGGAAAATAATTGAGGGGCTGGTCCCAAACCTGCACACAGAAATAACATCACATGAGACCAGGAGGCATGGCAGGATGTGCAGAATACCCCCGTTGAAAAGCAGAGGTGCAACAGGTACTCTGAGAGAGAACTCTATCAACATCAGAGGCCCGAGACTGTTCAATACGCTTCCACTACACATAAGGGGCATAACTGGCCGACCCCTCACAGTGTTCAAGAGAGAACTGGATAAGCACCTCCAAAGGATACCTGATCATCCAGGCTGTGACTCATACGTCAGGCTGCGAGCAGCCGCGTCTAACAGCCTGGTTGATCAGTCCAGCAACCAGGAGGCCTGGTCGACGACCGGGCCACGGGGACACTAAGCCCCGGAAGTACCTCAAGGTAACATCAAGGTAAAGTGGGTGTGAATTCCATTTGGGCCCCTAGCGGTTTGAGGGTTAAAGAACATAATAAAGTTGCAGTCACAACTGCAAGAAAAATGACAGGTTGGATAACAAGAACTTTTCACACTAGAGATGCTGTACCGATGATGATACTTTTCAAAACGCTTGTGCTCTCTAGAGTCGAGTACTGCTGCACAATGACAGCCCCTTTCAAAGCTGGAGAAATTGCTGACCTAGAGAGCGTGCAGAGATCCTTTACTGCTAGAATCCACTCAGTAAAACATCTAAACTACTGGGACCGACTAAAGAGCCTAAATCTGTTTTCCCTTGAGCGCAGGCGGGAGAGATAAATAATAATCTATACTTGGAAAATAATTGAGGGGCTGGTCTTAAACCTGCACACAGAAATAACATCACATGAGACCAGAAGGCATGGCAGGATGTGCAGAATACCTTCGTTGAAAAGCAGAGGTGCAACAGGTACTCTGAGAGAGAACTCTATCAACATCAGAGGCCCGAGACTGTTCAACACGCTGCCACTACACATAAGGGGGATAACTAAAAGACCCCTCACAGTGTTCAAGAGAGAACTTGACAAACACCTCCAAAGGATACCTGATCAACCAGGCTGTGACTCATATGTCAGGCTGCGAGCAGCCACGTCTAACAGCCTGGTTGATCAGTCCAGCTACCAGGAGGCCTGATCGACGACCGAGCCGCTAAGCCCCGGAAGCACCTCAAGGTAACCTCAAGGAGGTTATCTTAACATCATTTCGGGGCTTAGCGTCCCCACGGCCCGGTCCTCGACCAGGCCTCCATTTTGTTACACACCCCGAGGAAGCAACCTGTACCAGCTGTCTACCTCCCAGGTACCTCTTTACTGCTAGGTAACAGGTGCATCAGGTGAAAGAAACTTTTTGCCCATTTTTCTATGCCTCCACCGGGAATCGAACCCGGAACCTCAGGACTACGAATCCGAAGCGCTGTCCAGTCAGCTGTCAGGCGCCAGGACCCTGCAGACTCTTCCGACCAGCTGCCAAGTTCTTTCACACTCTTCCAGAAAGATGCAATATACAGTACCATAGTGTGTGAAAAATCCCAACATTGAATGCAATGAAATGACTCCTCCTGGACGAGCCCCAGTGGCTCCCTCTCAGGGAGGGAGGGAGTCAGGAAGGAAGGGAGGGAGGGAGTCGGTGAGGGAGGGAGTCGGTCATGAAGGGAAGGAGAGAGTCGGTCAGGAAGGGAAGGAGGGAGTCGATCAGGAAGAGAGGGAGGGAGTCGGTCAGGAAGGGAGGGAGGGAGTCGGTCAGGAAGGGAGGGAGGGAGGGAGTCAGTCAGGAAGGGAGGGAGGGAGTCGGTCAGGATGGGAGGGAGGGAGTCAGTCAGGAAGGGAGGGAGGGAGTCGGTCAGGAAGGGAGGGAGGGAGTCGGTCAGGAAGGGAGGGAGGGAGTCGGTCAGGAAGGGAAGGGAGGGAGGGACGGAGTCGGTCAGGAAGGGGAGGGAGGGAGTCGGTCAGGAAGGGAGGGAGGGAGTCGGTCAAGAAGGGAGGGAGTCGGTCAGGAAGGGGAGGGAGGGAGGGAGTCGGTCAGGAAGGGAGGGAGGGAGTCGGTCAAGAAGGGAGGGAGGGAGACTGTCAGGAAGGGAGGGAGGGAGGGAGGGAGTCGGTCAGGAAGGGAGGGAGGGAGGGAGTCGGTCAGGAAGGGAGGGAGGGAGGGAGGGTGTCGGTCAGGAAGGGAGGGAGGGAGGGAGGGTGTCGGTCAGGAAGGGAGGGAGTCGGTCAGGAAGGGAGGGAGGGAGTCGGTCAGGAAGGGAGGGAGGGAGTCGGTCAGGAAGGGAAGGCGGGAGGGAATCGATCAGGGAGGGAGGGAGGGAGTCGGTCAGGAAGGGAGGGAGGGTGTCAGTCAGGAAGGGAGGGAGTCGGTCAGGGAGTGTGGGAACCGACCTGTGAGATTTATATTTATTTAATTTATATGAATTTATATTTACGTTAATTTATATACTTCGATAGCAATTTGTATAATGTTAAGTGGACTGTATTTCTGCAATAATCTCTTAATCTCACAAATCGATCCTCTACACATTAGGGGGGTTATTATTATTAATATATATGCAGCCAATCAAACTACAGTAATAGCTACATACATTGATGAGGTTCCTTATCTTATAGTACAGCAGGTTAGTCCACCAGGTATAACTAGGGTGTAGACACCAAATTATCCTCTTTGAGGTAGCTTCCATATCACCCAGTAACTGGTGCACAAAATCTTGCATCCTCGTCTTGACCTGTCAAAAGGGCGCTAACTGTGAAGCCAGAATCCTATATATGACAAGCTATATCAGAGAAAACTGTACATGGAACATTGAAGACCTGGCTTAATTACCTTTAGTTTGAGGCTTCCACGTGATCTAACCGGGTCACCCTATATCCTGACATTAATGGCCATAAATGAATGATAAACGGGTTTCGGATAGACTTAACTTGAATTGTAGACATCGTGTTGGAGATGGTACCTTTGGTTTCCATAACACTACGTCCAAGTAAAATTAACAGGAGCCGTATTTGCTCCCGTGTGCCTCTGGTCTCGTATACAATGGCTGTTTAACACTCCATACTATTGACATTACTGGCCGACATTGTCCAGAATGGTAGGAGCCGAATTTGCTCCACACGTCTCGGAGGTGACACAACAATGGCTCCCTCCTTCCTCCCTCTGACGCCTGGCCTACTTTGTCCAGATTTCAGAAAGTGATAGAAGGGTTACATTTACTCTACTTTAATATTGATAATTAAGTTAATTTATATAAGATGTTTTTATGATGGTAAAGTCCAAAGACTAATGTATTTAAGAACAATTCCCAGCAGAATAGCTGGTGAATTATAATAGTATATGGTGATGATATCCCGTTTTCTTTAGACGGTAATTCCACTACATGTTACGTTTTCTATGGGTAACTTGTTTATACAACACAGCTCTTATCTGTCTGTATGATATTATTATTAAATGGTGTCGGATTTTCCGACATAATTCCCCAGGGGCTGCTCACGGGTCGAAGTCCTAATTAGAACAGACGAACACCGATACTCCTCCCTCGAATTATTAGATTAATTTGATGCAAGTAGTTAGTAATCACACATTTGTGCGTCTGTTCGCACAGGACGGATGTCCCGTACTAGAGTTGCAGGGGTTAGAAGTCTAATGCGATTTCATTTCCCTGTTAACTCTTGAAAGGCTAATATTCAAGCCTAATTACATATTATTTAACCCAGAAGACTGAATGTGATCAAGTACTACAGTCAAGTATGATTCAGGGACTGCAGTGAGATCAGTGACATTAGATATAACTTGAAGTTTCTTCAGGTAACTGGTCACTGATATATAAACACTGAGGCCCATGGAATACATCTTGATTAAATAATAAATGTATCAAATCAGTCATCAGATTTATTAGGGTTTAATTTAGTTAATTGATTCAGAAGATTGAATAGCTCATCATTAAAGTAAAGTATGGTTCTGAGACTGCAGTGGGTTCAGTGACATTGGTCGCAGTGACTTGTAGCTGTTTTAGGCTACTGTTCACTGATTTGCCACTGAGGCCTCATGAACTCATCTCCAGCTTTAAATGATGATACTAACATCAACCTCTGTTAGTATAGTCAGCTGTAATCGCCTTAGTATAATGCTACTGGAGAAATATAATCAGCTGACGAATTTAGATTTCTACTAGTATTGTTTATCTGCAGGCATAGGTCTCCTCAGGCTTGATACTGGGCCTGAGAGTAATTTACCTCCTGCAGAGTTTAACATGGTTATACCCTGATATTTAGTAGGGCTACCGATGAATCGATGGTAGTAGTCTGTCCCCACAAGGACAGCCATTTGGCATTTGATTTGCTCAAATTTACCTGCAGCTGCTTGATAATAGCTTTCCAGGTCAGCATAATCAACTGTTGATTGTTGTGACAAATCTTCACATTTCTTGATCTGTCTTGTTAAATGGCCTTTAAGACCTGCAAGGGTTCTTTTCATTCTCCCTGCATTATCCATACTGGCTAGTTGGTGAAGCCTTGTGGGGCTTGTACTTGGGCTGCTCATAATACTGAACAAGCACTGATGGTAGCCTAGGGTAAATTCTGAACTCACTAGGCTGTAATCCTACCTCTGCTAGAGGTTAGCACTTAAAATTAATACACATTATATATATACAATCATACACACTAATGATTTGAGTGATAAACCAGTGTCACTGGAAGTACCTTTAGGTTAGCTCCTCTATATCACCCTAGGATGGTAGAGACACTAATTAATCACTCAAAGGTGTAATGATCATAAGTAAATTATTATATATACAACTCAACTCGAGTTGATAAAAATTACACCCAAAATAGGGTCTGGACCATTCATTAATGGTGTTAGGTTGATCAATATAGTACAACTGACTATGGTAATAATGGGACTAGGATGAGCAATAATAGTTCAACTAGTCATATCCTACCCTGTTGTGGGTTGGCAATTAGTAAATATTATACTGTGATCACTAGTGCAATTTATATTAAATAATTCTCTATTTGGAGAAATAATATACACAATTATTGATAATAGCCTCTTAATTAGCCTCTATGAAACTTCTAATATTATCTAGAAGTATTAAATATTATTAGTGACCTCGCGAAATAAAGTCCACAAAATTCGTAGATAATCTCTCGCGAAATGTAACACCACGAAATCCGTGAACAATCTCGCGAAGACACAGTCACTAATTTGGCTGGCTTCTATTAGCGCTGTCATTTCACGAAATAACACGCCACCAAATATCTGTGGGTGTGCATGAAACCGCTGACGAAGCTGAACTCGGCTGAGGGAGGCTCCTGAGCTCCCTCGAGGCTACGCTGCCGTCTTGACTGCTGGCCTTTGTTTAAATAACACTGCACTAGTATATTTAATGAATCCACTGGATAACTGGTTCATCCGGTACTAAGATGACCAAATGTGGGTTCATAGGACCGAATAATCCGGTTCGAAGGACCAAAAAATGTGGGAACCGACCTGTGAGATTTATATTTATTTAATTTATATGAATTTATATTTACGTTAATTTATATACTTCGATAGCAATTTGTATAATGTTAAGTGGACTGTATTTCTGCAATAATCTCTTTATCTCACAAATCGATCCTCTACACATTAGGGGGGTTATTATTATTAATATATATGCAGCCAATCAAACTACAGTAATAGCTACATACATTGATGAGGTTCCTTATCTTATAGTACAGCAGGTTAGTCCACCAGGTATAACTAGGGTGTAGACACCAAATTATCCTCTTTGAGGTAGCTTCCATATCACCCAGTAACTGGTGCACAAAATCTTGCATCCTCGTCTTGACCTGTCAAAAGGGCGCTAACTGTGAAGCCAGAATCCTATATATGACAAGCTATATCAGAGAAAACTGTACATGGAACATTGAAGACCTGGCTTAATTACCTTTAGTTTGAGGCTTCCACGTGATCTAACCGGGTCACCCTATATCCTGACATTAATGGCCATAAATGAATGATAAACGGGTTTCGGATAGACTTAACTTGAATTGTAGACATCGTGTTGGAGATGGTACCTTTGGTTTCCATAACACTACGTCCAAGTAAAATTAACAGGAGCCGTATTTGCTCCCGTGTGCCTCTGGTCTCGTATACAATGGCTGTTTAACACTCCATACTATTGACATTACTGGCCGACATTGTCCAGAATGGTAGGAGCCGAATTTGCTCCACACGTCTCGGAGGTGACACAACAATGGCTCCCTCCTTCCTCCCTCTGACGCCTGGCCTACTTTGTCCAGATTTCAGAAAGTGATAGAAGGGTTACATTTACTCTACTTTAATATTGATAATTAAGTTAATTTATATAAGATGTTTTTATGATGGTAAAGTCCAAAGACTAATGTATTTAAGAACAATTCCCAGCAGAATAGCTGGTGAATTATAATAGTATATGGTGATGATATCCCGTTTTCTTTAGACGGTAATTCCACTACAAGTTACGTTTTCTATGGGTAACTTGTTTATACAACACAGCTCTTATCTGTCTGTATGATATTATTATTAAATGGTGTCGGATTTTCCGACAGGGAGGGAGAGAGGGAGGGAGTCGGTCAGGAAGGGAGGGAGGGAGGGAGTGAGTCGGTCAGGAAGGGAGGGAGGGAGGGAGTCGGTCAGGAAGGGAGGGAGGGAGTCGGTCAGGAAGGGAGGGAGGGAGGGAGTCGGTCAGGGAGGGAGAGGGGGAGGGAGTCGGTCAGGGAGGGAGAAAGGGAGGGAGTCGGTCAGGAAGGGAAAGAGGGAGATAGTCGGTCAGGAAGGGAGGGAGGGAGGGAGGGAGTCGGTCAGGAAGGGAAAGAGGGAGGGAGTCGGTCAGGAACGGAAAGAGGGATCGGGAGTCGGTCAGGAAGGGAGGGAGGGAGGGAGTCGGTCAGGAAGGGAAAGAGGGAGGGAGTCGGTCAGGAAGGGAGGGAGTCGGTCAGGAAGGGAAAGAGGAAGGGAGTCGGTCAGGAAGGGAGGGAGGGAGGGAGTCAGTCAGGGAGGGAGGGAGGGAGGGTGTCGGTCAGGAAGGGAGGGAGGGAGTCGGTCAGGAATGGAAGGAGGGAGGGAGTCGGTCAGGAAGGAAGGAGGGAGGGAGTCGGTCAGGAAGGGAAGGAGGGAGGGAGTCGGTCAGGGAGGAAGGGAAGGAATCAGGAAGGAAGGGAAAAGAGGGAGGGAGGGAGTCAGTCAGGGAGGGAAGGAGGGAGGGAGTCGGTCAGGGAGGGAGGGAGGGAGTCGGTCAGGAAGGGAAGAAGGGAGGGAGTCGGTCAGGAAGGGAGGGAGGGAGTCGGTCAGGAAGGGAGGGAGGGAGGGAGTCGGTCAGGAAGGGAGGGAGGGAGTCGGTCAGGAAGGGAGGGAGAGAGTCGGTTAGGAAGGGAAGGAGGGAGGGAGTCGGTCAGGAAGGGAGGGAGGGTGTCGGTCAGGAAGGGAGGGAGGGTGTCAGTCAGGAAGGGAGGGAGTCGGTCAGGGAGGGAGGGAGGGAGGGAGTCGGTCAGGGAGGGAGAGAGGGAGGGAGTCGGTCAGGGAGGGAAGGAGGGAGGGAGTCGGTCAGGAAGGGAGGGAGGGAGGGAGTCGGTCAGGAAGGGAGGGAGGGAGTCGGTCAGGAAGGGAGGGAGGGAGGGAGTCGGTCAGGGAGGGAGAGAGGGAGGGAGTCGGTCAGGGAGGGAGAGAGGGAGGGAGGGAGTCGGTCAGGAAGGGAAAGAGGGAGGGAGCCGGTCAGGAAGGGAGGGAGGGAGGGAGTCGGTCAGGAAGGGAAAGACGGAGGGAGTCGGTCAGGAAGGGAAAGAGGGAGGGAGTCGGTCAGGAAGGGAGGGAGGGAGGGAGTCGGTCAGGAAGGGAGGGAGGGAGGGAGTCGGTCAGGAAGGGAAAGAGGAAGGGAGTCGGTCAGGAAGGGAGGGAGGGATTCAGTCAGGGAGGGAGGGAGGGAGGGAGGGAGGGTGTCGGTCAGGAAGGGAGGGAGTCGGTCAGGAATGGAAGGAGGGAGGGAGTCCTTCAGGGAGGGAGAGAGGGAGGGAGTCGGTCAGGGAGGGAGAGAGGGAGGGAGTCGGTCAGGAAGGAAGGGAGGGAGGGAGTCGGTCAGGAAGGGAAGGAGGGAGGGAGTTGGTCAGGAAGGGAAGGAGGGAGGGAGTCGGTCAGGGAGGGAGGGAGGGAGGGAGTCGGTCAGGAAGGGAAGGAGGGAGGGAGTCGGTCAGGAAGGGAAGGAGGGAGTGAGTCAGTCAGGAAGGGGAGGAGGGAGTGAGTCGGTCAGGGAGGAAGGGAAGGAATCAGGAAGGAAGGGAAAAGAGGGAGGGAGGGAGTCGGTCAGGGAGAGAGGGAGTCGGTCAAAAAATGCTAAAGGAGCTAAGTAAGAACAAAGCAGTTAGTCCAGATGGAGATTCACCATGGATTCTGAGAGAATGTGCACCTGAGCTCAGCATTCCACTTCAACTGATTTTTCAGGCATCCCTGTGTACAGGAGTTGTAGCTGATGTGTGGAAAAAGGCTAACATAGTTCCAATCTACAAAAATGGCAGCAGGAAAGACCCCTTCAATTATAGACCTGTATCATTGACAAGTGTAATAGTCAAAATATTGGAAAAAATAATTAAAATTAAATGGTTAGAACACCTGGAGAAAAACAATATAAAATCAGACAGACAGTATGGTTTTCGATCTAGAAGATCCTATGTAACGAATTTACTCAGTTTCTATGATTGAGACACAGAGATTTTACAGGAAAGAAATGGTTGGGTTGACTGCATCAATCTGGACCTAAAAATGGCTTTTGACAGTTCCCCATAAGAGGTTGTTCTGGAAACTGGAACATATTGGAGGGGTGACAGGTAAGCTTCTAACACGGATGGAGAATTTCCTAATAGAAAAATGTGGACCGTAATCAGAGGCAATGTATCGATTTGGAGGAATGTCTCAAGTGGAGTACCAAAGGGTTCAGTTCTTGCACTGATAATGTTCATTGTCTACATAAACGATCTACCAGATTGAATACAGAATTATATGAACATGTTTGTTGATGATGCTAAGATAATGGGGAAGATAAGAAACCTAGATAATTGTCATGCCCTTCAAGAAGACCTAGATAAAATAAGTATATGGAGCCCCACTTGGCAAATGGAATTTAATGTGAATAAATGCCATGTTATGGAATGTGGAATTAGAGAACATAGACCCAAGCAACCTATAAATTATATGAGAAATCTTTAAAGAATTCTGACAAAGAAAGGGATCTAGGGGTGGTTCTAGATAGAAAACTATCACCTGAGGACCACATTAAGAACATTGTGCGAGGAGCCTATGCTACCCTTTCTAACTTCTGAATTGCTTTTAACCCTTAAGCTGCTAAGGGGGTCCTGAGGAGATTTACACATGCGCGCAAGAAAAAACAAAATTCTAACAAAATAATTTCATCTTCTAAAAATGTTAATTTGTGTTCCCTGAGCACAGGACAAATAAAAAAAAAATCGTAGGTGGCATATTTTGGGCGCAATAGGACGAGGAAGTCTGGCAAAAAGTGGGCGTTGACAGAGCGGTCGTCAGAGCCAGTCAGCCTCACCCGAGCTGACATGTGGGGGTTGCCACAAAGATATTATTACCTAATTATTTCAATGTCTCAAATATTTTCTTAGTTTTTTTTTTGCAGTAATATTATTCAAAAGTGTGTATTGTGATATATTTATATAATAAAAGGGGTGAATCATCGCTATACTCAAAAGTATGGTGTGCTTATTAGTGATTCAATTATTATGTTCATAAAACAATAAACAAATAGTTTTGCTGTTTTTACACTATATACACAGGTTATATATAAGTAGGTTATCTTGAAGTTATCTTGAGATGATTTCGGGGCTTTTTTAGTGTCCCCGCGGCCCGGTCCTCGACCAGGCCTCCACCCCCAGGAAGCAGCCCGTGACAGCTGACTAACACCCAGGTACCTATTTTACTGCTAGGTAACAGGGGCATAGGGTGAAAGAAACTCTGCCCATTGTTTCTCGCCGGCGCCTGGGATCGAACCCAGGACCACAGGATCACAAGTCCAGCGTGCTGTCACCCCACCCTCCCTCAACAATGCCTCACGCGCCCACTTTCTCCTCCCACCATCCTGTATTTTATTTTATTCACTATATACAGATGTTATATATAAGTACAGTGGAACCTCGATTAACGAGCGGCTCCATTAACGAGCATTTCCAGTAACGAGCGAGCCACTCGCAGCAAATTTGTCTCTATTGACGAGCTTCACCTCTATTAACGAGCAAAACCACATGGTGCTTCCTAGCGTCTCGCGGGTTCTCGCAAATTCTTGGACGCCTCCGACGCCAGTGTTGTTGTTGTATCGCACACGACAAGCATCCCTTTGGATTTATTTGCGCTTTTCTTTGTGTTTTTAGTGGTTTAGTGACTACAATTTGTAACACACGATGTCGCCAAAGAAGCTGCTTGCTAAAGATAGTGTTTTCAAGAGGAAGAAAGACACAATTACTGTGGATTTGAAGAAGGAAATTATAGCAAAGCATGAGTGTGGTGTCTGTGTGACTGATCTCACAAGGGAGTATGGCAGGTCCTCATCAACAATTTACACCATTAGTAAGGGAATAAGGAGGTAAGGGAGGATGTTGCCTCTTCCACTGAGATCAGGGAAGTGTTGGGAATGTTTGAAAAGGTGAATGCGTTCTTGGAAAAGCTGCTCTGATAAAGCTGTGACAACCCAGTGTGTGAAAATGTTTAATTAACTTATCACTTTGTGATAACACTTTGTGAAAGTGTTATCACTTTCGCAGGTATATGTCGCTTGAACGTGACACACTTTTTTCTCTTGAATGCACCCAAACACCACGCTCAAGTGTCATTTGAGCAAATACTTCTATAAAATCTAATTCTTATCCGATCGACTTGGGGATAGTATAAACATGTTTGCCATGAAATTTCCGTTTTCTCTAATAGCCACATAGCCTATTTGGGAGAAAGGCATTGTATTGTATCTTCGTGGTAAGACCATTGTGTTGTTGACACGAGTGCAATCGACGTAGTTTTTTATTTGGTGCTGGTCTAACGCATCCTTGTGTGACATTTGAAATGAAATTTGGGTGAAATTCCCAAGAAGAGAGAATCCGCCTGACTCAAAGGTGGATTCTCCTTCCACACCATAACCCCTCTCCTCCTTCCCACCTCCCCATTGTCTCCCTCAAGCCAGCAACTACTCTTCATAAGGTAAACATTAAAACAGTATAACAAAACATTTATAATTACATGTGCAGTATTATATTTACATAAAAAAATGTCATACAAGTATGGATGTTTTTGGGAGTGGAACGGATTAAATTTATTTCCTTTATTTTAAATGGGGAAATTTGTTTCTTAAGACGAGTTTTCCAGATAACGAACTCGGTGCCAGAACGGATTAAACTCGTTAATAGAGGTTCCATTGAGTGGTACCTCGCATAACGATCGCCCCAAAAGACGAACATTTTGGGTAACGAACGGCCCGATCGGCGTCAAATCGTCCCGCATGACGAACGCTGGTTTGAGTAACGTCAGCACCACGCGGTGGGGGCGCGCTGCTTCTTGCACATTCTTAGACGCCTCCGACGATGCACATAAATTATGTTGTTCTTGTTTAAAGATGCTAATGATGCTGGGATATAAAAGGGTGACTGCTGAGATGTTGCAAAGCATTGACGTTTTTGTAGGAAAAAAGAAATGAAATGTCTGATATACAACAAATGTCAAAAAGGTTCGTTCGGTGGTCTACAGGTCGGCTGCTCCATGTTTCTTAAATAAAAAAAAAACGAAAAATAAAAGAACTGTTGAAACAATTTGAAAAATGGACAAATGCCATAAAGGTTCGTTCAGTGTTTGTCGGGTAGGCTGCTCCATTATTGAGACGTAAGTAACAAATACAAAACAAATGGAACACATTTGAAACAAAGAAAGATTGTCATAATGGAGCAGCCTACCCAACAAACACTGAACGAACCTTTTCCTATAACGAATATGAAAGACAAGGGCTGCTGGCTGGGTTAGTACTGCGTGAGCAACCATTTGTGGCACACGCGCCTCTGGCTCTCAAACACCTGTCCCACACGGTGTTGAAAGACTGCGTTCAGTCGGTGCAATTCAGACCCTATTGTTTGAAGAACATAAGGGTCATAACATTGGTGAAGCTAGGCGCAATAAGGGCTTAACACAACGGTCGGATGCCAGTGATACAGCACCTATGAGGATGATACAGCGAGCGTATCCAGTTGTAGCTCTGAGCCCCACCCTTGCCATCTCAAATTTATATAGATGATACATAGATGAATCGTTTTCTGCGTTCAGTGATGATGCATCTGATACAAGTAGCATAGATGAAGTGTTAGCGGCTTCCATGGTGGTGTTCATTGATATTTTCAAGAATACCTGAATCTCTTCCTGACTGATGGACACTCTTTGAGGCTAGCTGAATCTCTTCCTGTGTGGGACCTTACAAAGCGATCTTTTCAAGACTACCTTACAAATTGAGCTTTTCCTATAATCGTTTCAATACTACTTTATGCTTTACAAGCTTGGCTACATACCACCTACAAGTACTAAAGCCAAGGGTGCACACGAGTGTGTTATTTGCAAGCACGCAGAACGATGAAACAGGATCGAAAATCTATCTGTAGCTGGTGCAAGGAGAGCAAAGTCGTGCTGTGTACCATGGACTACTTCGTTGACTATTACTCACCTCCAAAGTACTGAGTGTGTAATACAGTGTGTTACTGTGTATATAGTATGTGAAACTATACATATTGTAATTTTAGTGAATTTTTACCACGTAATATTGTGACAATAAACATTTATTGTGGACACATTACTGACACATGTATCACAGTTCCATGGAAAATTATAAACATTCTACTGTATACATATTGTAAAGGTCACAAATATGCATCATATACGATAAAAGAAACAAATAAAACCGCATTGGAAATGCATAGAAAAAATATTTGAAAATATATTTGTGGCAACACGTGGTGCTTGAATGGCCTGCGCGACCGTGTCTGGGAGCTTTACACACGGGCCACCAGCCCCTGATGACGTGACAGCGCACCTTGTCCACGCCCTCACAGCCAAAGTAAGTGGAATTTGGTAATTATTTTTACATAGACATGTTCAGGGACGGTAATTTATCATTATGCAAAGAAAAATGATATTTTGGGGAACATTTGATGTCATGCACTCTGGGGGTATTTCACAATAAACACAGTGCATCACACTGGTTATATGGGGGACACTCGTTTTGTATGACGTCCGTTTCACATGACGAACATGGAACGGATTAAATTCGTTATGCGAGGTACCACTGTACTTATATATTTTGTTCAACAACTGTACAACTAAGCTGATATAGTTAGTTCAGGCACTAAGAGTCGTCGCTACACACAGTCAGCTACCACCTGCCTCCCTCACTCATTCAAGGTCACACATTAAATTTCTCCCCAACAATACAATTGCAGTGTTATTACACTATATACACACATTATATATAAAGTGTGTATATATAAATATCTACATGTTGTATGCACCTTAACTGTACACCTAAGCTTGTAGGATTCCCAAAGAGCATAGTGGCCACCCTCCACACAGCCAGACAAGTCATGCAGACGACGCCACCTCTGTCACCCTATTGGCTCCTCCCAACATAATCCTTTTGCTGTTATTACACTAATACACACATTATATATATAAGTATCTACATTTGTGTTCACCATAGAGAATCACTGACCTGGTATGGTGAATGCAGACAATAACAGGTGGCCACACAGTCAGTAAACGATGCCATCTCCCTCCGTCCCTCAGGATCACTCCTCCCACAGCGCTAATTATCACAACAATCCTGCTATTATCACAATCCTGGCCATTTTTATCACAGTCAGGAGTAATCTGTAATACTATCATCGTTAAATAATAGCAGTTATATATTTATTTTGACATTTTTCAGCAATGCTGTGGTCACAAGCTAAACAGCAATGTTGTTCGCTCATGCCTGGCAATCTATGGCGTATATATACACCATGCACACCGTGGGACATGTTACTCATGGCGTATATATACGCCATGCGCAGTTTAAGGGTTAAATACATGGATGGAGAAATACTGAAGAAATTGTTCATGACTTTTATTAGACCAAAGCTGGAATATGCAGTGGTTGTATGGTGCCCATATCTGAAGAAGCACATCAACTGGAAAAGGTGCAAAGACATGCCCCTAAGTGGCTCCCAGAACTGAAGGACAAGAGCTACAAGGAGAGGTTAGAAGCATTAAGTATGCAAAAACTAAAAGATAGAAGGAAAAGAGGCGATATTATCACTACGTACAAAATAGTAACAGGAATTGATAAAATTGATAGGGAAGAATTCCCAAGACCCAGAACTTCAAGACAAGAGGTCATAGATTTAAACTAACGAAACAAAGCTGCCGGAGAAATATAAGAAAATTCACTTTTGTAAACAGAGTGGTAGACGGTTGGAACATTTAGGTGAGTAGGTGGTGAAGGCCTAAACCAACAGTAATTTCAAAGCATTATATGACAAAGAGTGCTGGGGAGACGGGACACCACAAGCATACCTCTCATCCTGTAACACAAAGAGTGCTGGGGAGACGGGACACCACAAGCATAGCTCTCATCCTGTAACACAAAGAGTGCTGGGGAGACGGGACACCACGAGCATACCTCTCATCCTGTAACACAAAGAGTGCTGGTGAGACGGGACACCTCAAGCATACCTCTCATCCTGTAACACAAAGAGTGCTGGGGAGACGGGACACCACGAGCATACCTCTCATCCTGTAACACAAAGAGTGCTGGGGAGACGGGACACCACGAGCATACCTCTCATCCTGTAACACAGAGTGCTGGGGAGACGGGACACCTCAAGCATACCTCTCATCCTGTAACACAAAGAGTGCTGGGGAGACAGGACACCTCAAGCATACCTCTCATCCTGTAACACAAAGAGTGCTGGGGAGACAGGACACCACAAGCATACCTCTCATCCTGTAACACAAAGAGTGCTGGGGAGACAGGACACCTCAAGCATACCTCTCATCCTGTAACACAAAGAGTGCTGGGGAGACAGGACACCACAAGCATACCTCTCATCCTGTAACACAGAGTGCTGGGGAGACAGGACACCTCAAGCATACCTCTCATCCTGTAACACAAAGAGTGCTGGGGAGACAGGACACCTCAAGCATACCTCTCATCCTGTAACACAAAGAGTGCTGGGGAGACAGGACACCTCAAGCATACCTCTCATCCTGTAACACAAAGAGTGCTGGGGAGACGGGACACCTCAAGCATACCTCTCATCCTGTAACACAAAGAGTGCTGGGGAGACAGGACACCTCAAGCATACCTCTCATCCTGTAACACAAAGAGTGCTGGGGAGACAGGACACCTCAAGCATACCTCTCATCCTGTAACACAAAGAGTGCTGGGGAGACGGGACACCACAAGCATACCTCTCATCCTGTAACACAAAGAGTGCTGGGGAGACGGGACACCACGAGCATACCTCTCATCCTGTAACACAAGGAGTGCTGGGGAGACAGGACACCTCAAGCATACCTCTCATCCTGTAACACAAAGAGTGCTGGGGAGACGGGACACCACAAGCATACCTCTCATCCTGTAACACAAAGAGTGCTGGGGAGACAGGACACCTCAAGCATACCTCTCATCCTGTAACACAAAGAGTGCTGGGGAGACGGGACACCACAAGCATACCTCTCATCCTGTAACACAAAGAGTGCTGGGGAGACAGGACACCTCAAGCATACCTCTCATCCTGTAACACAAAGAGTGCTGGGGAGACGGGACACCACAAGCATACCTCTCATCCTGTAACTACACTTAGGTAATTACACTTCGGTAATTATACAACCCACCTGCCTGCTCACCCACTTACCCACCTGCCAACCCACCCACCCACCCACCTACCTGCACAGACCTGCCAACCCACCCACCTGCCTGCTCGCCCACCTGCCTGCTCACCCACCCACCTGTCTGTTCACCCACCTACCCACCTGCATGCTTGCCCACCTGCCTGATAGCCCACCTACCTGTTCACCCACCTGCCTGCTCACCCACCCACTTGCCTGCTTGAACTTGTTCACCCCATCTATCTGTTCACCCACCAAGCCCATCTGCCTGACATCATCCCATCTAAAACCCTACCTGCCTGAACCCAACTATCCCTGCCTGCCTACCCACCCACCTGCCTGCTCACCCACCTGCCTGCTCACCCACCTGCCTGCTCACCCACCTGCCTGCTCACCCACCTGCCTGCTCACCCACCTGCCTACCCACCCACCTGCCTGCTCACCCACCTGCCTGCTCACCCACCTGCCTACTCACCCACCTGCCTGCTCACCCACCTGCCTGCTCACCCACCTGCCTACCCACCCACCTGCCTACTCACCCACCTGCCTACTCACCCACCTGCCTGCTCACCCACCTGCCTGCTCACCCACCTGCCTGCTCACCCACCTGCCTGCTCACCCACCTGCCTGCTCACCCACCTGCCTGCTCACCCACCTGCCTGCTCACCCACCTGCCTGCTCACCCACCTGCCTGCTCACCCACCTGCCTACCCACCTACCTGCCTGCTCACCCACCTGCCAGGCAGCTAACCACCCACCCAGCCCAGACACTAATTAGTGTGTCAATTCAAATCATGATTGTGGTATAAAAATTGTTGGAAATGTTTCCTTTTGGACTCCGAGGTGAAAAAAGTACAGGTATGTTAATTAATTCGGAAAACGTGATAATCCGGCTAACGTGATAATCTGGCTGGGGAGGGGGGGTCTTTCCCGTATAATCCGGATTAGCGAGCTGATACAGTAGCAGGATTGTGGTAATATTTAGCTCTGTGCTCCATGGTGGGAAGAGTAATGCTGAGAGAGGGAGGGAGGTGGCGTCGTCTTCTGACTGTGTGTGGCCACCTTTTATTGACTGGACTTAACACACCAGTTTAGTGGTTCGCTACAGTGAACACAAATATAGATACTTATATATAACATGTGTATAGAGTGTAATAACAGCAATAGGAGTATGTTGAGAGCAGCCATTTTGGTGAGGGATGTGGCATCGTCTGCATGACCTGTCATGTTGTGTACTGGTGGTCACTATAGTCTTTGGGCACCATACCAACGTATTTGTACAATTATGGTGAATAAAACATGTAGATACAGTACAGTGGTACCTCGGTTTACAAACGTCCCTGTTTATGAACTTTTCAGGTTACGAGCCTGATTTGTTCAGAAAATTTGAATCAGGTTATGATCTTTACCTCGGAATATAAGTTTGTTGATACGCGTACGGCCGACCTAGCGCGTGGTGGCACGGCGATTGAACCTCAGTTTATCAGTGCCTCGCGCCCAGTGACTATCCCGCCTGAATTCTTCACAGGGATTTACAGTTTTTTTGGATATTTGGCTATTTGAGCATAGAAGTTGTTATTATCTATCTTGCCATGGGTCCCAAGAAAGCCAGTGGTAAGGTTCAAGGCAAGAAATCACATGTGAATGACCATAGAGGAAAAACAAGAGATCATTCGTAAACATAAAAATGGTACACGTGTTGTTGAACTAGCTAGGCAGTACAACAAGTCTTCAGAGGAGGAGGAGGAGGCAGTAGAGGATGTCCCTTCCTCATAAATTAAGAAATTTTGTGCAGTATGGGAAGAACTGCAAAGTTTTGCTGAAAAGAATCGCCCACATAAAGCTTTAGCAGGCCAATCTTGCACTGATCTTATTAATGACAATGTGGATGTCTCACTGCAGACTAGTGTTCCAAAGAAGGGAAAAACCATCTTCAAGAAAAACAATGAGAAAATCATGCAGTGAGCCAGAAGCAGGTCCTAGTGGCATGCAGGCATAACGTGCCAGAGAATATACCCAAGAGAAGTCATCACTGCCTGATGTTATAATGGAAGGGGACTCCCCTTCCAAACACTAACACCCCTCCTCCTCTCCCCTCTCCTCACAGTCTTCAGTATGCCAACAGGAGTCATCAGTAAAGGTAAATACTGAGTCGGAGTAAGTACGGAGTCAAATGCAGTATTTGGAGCTTTCACAGAAACCCATGCAGGGAAATTCTTGGACAGTGAGATCTGGATTCCAGGATATAACCTATACAGGTGTGATAGGATAATCAGGTCACATGGAGGAGTGGGTCTGTATATTAGGGAAGACCTTGTACTAACATCCTACATAATAAAAGTATTTGAGAGAGTGATTAGGAGTCAGGGTTACCAATTTCATGGAGACCAATGATCTTCACAACCCAGGGCCAACATGGATTTCGAGCAGGAAGATCGTGCCTCTCACAGCTACTTGATCACTACGACAAAGTCATTGAGGCATTAGAAGAAAAACAGAATGCTGATGTGGTATATACAGACTTCGCAAAGGTTTTCAATAAATGTGTCCATGAAGTGATAGCACACAAAATGAGGTCAATAGGATTAACCGGTAAAGTAGGACACTGGATACTCAGTTTTCTGTCAAACAGGACTCAACGAGTAACAATCATATAAAATCAAGTCCAAGTGCAGTTAAAAGCTCTGTTCATCAGGGTACAATCCTTGCACCACTGCTTTTCCTTATTCTCATATCAGATATAGACAAAAATACAAGTCACAGCTTCGTATCATCCTTTGCAGATAACACAAAAATCAGCATGAAAATTACCTCAGCTGAAGACATTGAAAAACTTCAAGCAAATATTAATAAAGTTTTCGACTGGGCAACAACAAAAATGATGTTTAACTGATAAATTCCAGGTACTCAGGTACGGTAAAAATGAGGACCTTAAACATAATACAGGGAACAAAACACAATCAAATGTGCCCATAGAAGGAAAGCAGCATGTAAAGGATATGGAAATAATGATGTCTGACGACCTAACATTTAGAGAGCATAACCAAACAAATATTGCGTCAGCCAGAAAAATGATCGGATAGATTACGAGAACTTTCAATTCCAGGAATCCCATCACAATGGTTGTACTATACAAATCACTTGTACTGTCCCGTCTTGAGTACTGCTCAGCATTCACTTTCCCCTTCAGATTTAGAGAGATTGCTGAAATAAAGGGAATACAGAGAACATACACAGCATCATAGATGCAATAAAGCACCTAAATTATTGGGATCGTCTCAAAGCTCTCCAAATGTACGCACTTGAAAGAAGATGAGAGATATATCAAATAATATACACGTGGAAGATACTGGAGGGCCAAGTACTAAATTTATACAGTAAAATAACAACATACTGGAGTGAACGACATGGAAGAAAATGCAGAATAGAACCAGTGAAGAACAGGGGTGCCATAGGCACAATCAGAGGACACTGTATAAACATCAGAGGTCCACGGTTGTTCAAAACCCTCCCAGTGAGCATAAGAAATATTGCTGGAACAACAGTGGACATCTTCAAGAGGAAACTAGATTGTTTCCTCCAAGGAGTGCCAGACCAACCGGGCTGTGGTAGGTATGTGGGCCTACGGGCCGCTCCAAGCAACAGCCTAGTGGACCAAACTCTCACAAGTCAAGCCTGGCCTCGGGCCGGGCTTGGGGAGTAGAAGAACTCCCAGAACCCCATCAACAAGGTATCAACCAGTAATAATTTGTACATACTTTGTAATGAAGATTTGGGTGAATTAGGTATAAGATTTACTTTGAAGTGAGGTTTTTGGGGAGTCAGGAACAGATTAATTCATTTCCCATTATTTCTTATGGGGAAATTCACTTCGGTTTACGAATTTTCGGGTCACGAACCATCTCCAGGAACGAATTAAATTCGTAAACCGAGGTGACCTTGTACTTATATATAATGTGTATGTGTATATATAGAGTAATAACACCACAAACAGTACTGTTGGGGGAGAAATATTGGTGTGTCTGGCCTTGAACCAGTGAGGGAGGCAACCACAAGCTGTGTGTGTGGCCTTGAACCAGTGAGGGAGGCAACCACAAGCTGTGTGTGTGGCCTTGAACCAGTGAGGGAGGCAACCACAAGCTGTGTGTCTGGCCTTGAACCAGTGAGGGAGGCAACCACAAGCTGTGTGTGTGGCCTTGAACCAGTGAAGGAGGCAACCACAAGCTGTGTGTGTGGCCTTGAACCAGTGAGGGAGGCAACCACAAGCTGTGTGTGTGTAGTTACGTCTCTTATTGCCTCAACTCATCATACCAGCTTAGATGTACAGTTATGGTGAACAAAACATGTAGATACTTATATATAACGTCTGTATACAGTGAAAAGAAGCAAAAACAGTATGGTGGGGAGAAGAATGTTGGCGAGTGAGGAGGTGAGGAAGGGAATGGCGATCAGTGGCTGGCAGGCTGGTGGGGCAGCCACTCCTTGTTGCTTTTTTGACTCACCATACCAACTTAGCGGTTCATTATGGTGAGCAAAACATGCAGATATTTATATATAACCTGTGTACATAGTGTAATAACAGCAAAACAATTTGCTTATTGTTTTATGAACATAATAATTGAATCACTAATATGCACACCACAATTTTGAGTATAGTGATGGTTTACACATTATATAAATATATCACACTACACACTATTGAATAATATTACTGCAAAAAACTAAGAAAAAATCAATTAGAGACATTGAAATAATAAGGTAATAATATCTTTGTGGCAACTCCCACCTGCCAGCTGGGGCATAGCAGATTGCCTCTGTCACAATGATAGATAGATGTGGGAAAACATCACCAAACTAATGAATGTCATTCCTGAAATACATAGACTACAATTCACACAAAAGCTACCAGAAATATATGCAGAGTATGAGTATATAAAGACAGCAACGAACACTGAACACAACCAAGGGACTGAGAGTTTAGAGAGCCAAATTAGTAATGTAGGACATTGTGTCAAGGTACATGAAAATGAAGGAGCAAACTGGTAATAGGAGTAAGGAGAGAAACAATGAGAAAGACGAGAACACAAATGAGAAAGACGAAAGCAACAAGGAGAAAGATAAGGGAAATACCGAAAAAGAACGCGGAAACGAGAAAGTTGGAACAAAAAACACAGAGGTAGCCAAGTCGTACACGGATACAAACAATAAGAATACAGCACAGATGAAAATATTTGCAGATATTATGCAAAAGGACAGTGCAAATATGGGACCAGAGGCACAGAATGCACATTCATGCACCCACAGAAATGCCGAAACATGTTAGGGAAAGGCAGATGTCGTTTTGGAACGGATTGTAGATATTTCCATCCTAAGTTATGCAAACTCTCAGTGAATGAGAGGAACTGCTATGATCACCATTGCCCTGATTTCCACATGAGAGGTACACAGCGCTATATGAGAGAGGTCCAATATAATAGCCCAGGACATTTTTTAGAGGCAAGTAGACCCAGAGGGAGGAAGAGACAGGCAGAAACGTTGCAGGAGTACGCTTGGGGAGGGGAATATGCCCAAGACTGGACTATGTTTCGTCAAGCCCACACATACTACACCCCCCAACTACACAGAAACTATTACACTCCACAGTACCAACTCCAAAACTGGACAAACCATTGCCAGACCAGCACACCCTGGATCAGGGTAGAGAGAAGGAAGAACTACCAAAACCTTCCAGAAGTGACACACAATAGGGACAATCATTCATATTTGCAAACATACAAGGTCTAAAGTCAAAGTCAAGAAATAAAGTTAAGTTCATAAATGGCCTCCTATTAGAGTCAAACTCAATATTTTCAAAACAGCATGCCAAAGATTTGGGAATAATGATGACCAACGACCTAACGTTTAGGGAGCATAACCAAGCAAATATTGCGGCAGCCAGAAAAATGATAGGATGGATTACGAGAACTTTCAAATTCAGGGATCCCATCACAATGGTTGTACTCTTCAAGTCACTTGTGTTATCCCGTCTTGAGTACTGCTCAGTACTCACTTTCCCCTTCAGAGCAGGAGAGATTGCTGAAATAGAGGGAATACAGAGAACATATACATCACACATAGACACGATAAAGCACCTAAATTATTGGGATCGTCTCAAAGCTCTCGAAATGTACTCACCAGAAAGGAGACGAGAGAGACACCAAATAATATACACGGAAAATACTGGAGTTCCAGGTCCCAAATCTACACAGTAAAATAACAACATACTGGAGTGAACAATATGGAAGGAAATTCAGAATAGAACCAGTTAAGAGCTGAGGTGCCATAGGCACAATCAGAGAACACTGCATAAACATCAGAGGTCCATGGTTGTTCAACATCCTCCCAGCGACTATAAGAAATATTGCCGGAACAACTGTGGACATCTTCAAGAGAAAACTAGACTGTTTTCAAAAAAACATGCCGGACCAACCGGGCTGTGGTGGGTATGTGGGCCTGCGGGCCGCTCCAAGCAACAGCCTGGTGGACCAAACTCTCACAAGTCAAGCCTGGCCTCAGGCCAGGCTTGGAGAGTAGAACAACTCCCAGAACCCCATCAAGCAGGTATCAAGCAGGACTCTGGCTTTGTCAACGCCTCTTTTTTGCCTGACTTCCCCGCCCTATCGCGGCCAAAATATATCACCTACAATTTTTTTTCCCCGTGATCAGGGAACACACACATGAACACTTTTATAAGACGAAAGAATTTTTGGGAATTTTTGTTGTTGTTGCACCTGGCGGTGTTGCAGGCCAAAAAACCCCTTAGCGGTTTAAGGGTTAAAGGAAGGATTCCAGAGGCGCTTATCTGCTGCCCAACTGGAACTTTCGGCCTCCCCGTGGGGTGCCGCTTTGGCATGTGGGTATTAGGTGAGCTATGACCTAGTCATATAAATTGCCATCCACCATTCCATGGCTAATATTTCATTCATCTGGACAACCAAAGCCTTGAATCTCAGACCACACAGACAGTAACCAACTGCTCTACCTACTGACCCACCATCACCCCTTATAAGGAAGGATTCAAGAGGCACCTATCTGCTGCCCAACTGAACTTTAGGCCTTCCCGTCTCAACAGACAAGACCTTCTGTGGAACAAAAAATTTTGTACCTTCGACAAGAATGATGCTTTGTGTGAGGTACATTCCCTTGGCCTGTACAACTTACAGACAGGAGATCAACAAGCTTAGGACATGGATGGAGCAGAATTTCAAGGAGCACCCAGCCTACAGCTATTTTCCATTACAACCTTCAATTCTAGCTTGGAAACAGTCGTCTCTAGATGACATCTTGGTCAGAGCAGAATTTCCAGACCCACCTACAGAGCATTCTGCCCAAGTAAATGGGACAGACAATGGGACTGCTCTCTGTCTTGCTAGAGCAGAGGCCCTAGAACCTACTACCTTAGACTAACCTTCCTAGCAAATGTATGTTTTCTAGTTTGTGTAAAAGACCCTTGTTAGGAATGACCAGAACTTATTAGCCTGGCCTAACCTCCCTTGCAAGGGAACAACAGTATAAACTGTAGAATACTAGAATCTGACCTTTGTGATATAAGTCCTACTAGAAGACCTGAAACTAGAATGCAGATTCTAGAAGCTGCTGTACATACTGGAACATTAAACACCAAGTGGGAAGTCCGTATAAACAACTGGGCCTCTACCCTTCAGACTGAACTATTTGCCTTGCTTCTTGCACCGAAATGTGCACACGTTTCCAAACGTGATACATTAATTGTAAGTGACTCTTTTATCATCCTTAATTGTTTTCAACTCTTTAAGACATAACTGTAACAAGCTCGTGTCTGAAGCTAGACACAAATACAACAAAATTATTAATGATGGTAACAGAGTACATTTCATGTGGACTCCATCTCAAGTTGGCCTCCGAATGCACGATAAGAGCTGATGAGTTAGCCATAGGATCTGCCTTTAAAGGAGAAATTATGTGCCGCTGTAACACATTCCACTACTGCCCACAGGATAGGTATGGGGTGCATGATAAATGAACTGAACTAAAACTCTGCTGGGTTTTAAAATACAGCTGGAAATGATCAGAGAAATGGGGGGGGGACCTTTGACAAGCTGCTGGCTTCCTGTCCTCAGCGAGGCCACTAGTGTTGGTGGCCCTCAGATAAATGTTTGTAAATTAACATAAGATACAGTGCAAGAGGCGATACTAGCATTACAATTAATTATAAGGTGTAGATAAATTATAAAAACTAATGTAATAAATCTATTAAGGTCTGATAATGACCTTTTGCCATTTGTAATCCTTTTGTCCTCCTGCTCACAGGTTTGAGTGTAATGGGGAACACAATGTCTCCCTGGAATGTGTCCAGGGACACATTCTAAACATATCAAAAAAAGTTGCAAAAACTGTGGGCATTCTTTCTAAGATCAGATATTATGTACCACGCCCTGCCCTGGTGACTCTCTATTACTCCCTTATCTATCCATATCTCAACTATGGTATTTGTGCTTGGGGCTCTACTACCCAAAATCACTTACGTCCTCTAATTACTCAACACAAAGCTGCTATTAGGACAATATCCAATTCTGGCCCCAGACATCACTCGGTACCCCTACTCAAATCTCTGAATATGTTAGACATTAAGTCACTGCACATTCTCTCATGTGTATTATACATATATAAAACGCTAAACTATAATGCCAATCCTGATCTCAAAAGCTTCATAGAAGGTTGTAACAGAACCCATGAGCACCACACCAGAAATAAACACAGTTTTGATATTCCTAGAGTACGACTTAATCAAACCAGAAATGCTCTACAAATCAAGGGGCCCAGAATGTGGAATGACCTTCCCAACCATGTTAAAGACTGTACCTCTCTCAACCAGTTTAAGTTAAAAACGAAGCTATACCTAATAAATTCCCTGTAACTCACCTTACCCCTCTGTTGTCAACCCATGTATGTTTTTTGTTTTTTTTGTTTTTCAAATCAACGCTGTTTGAATGTAATTTTCTGTAATAATTTGTAATTGTATTTGTGCTGCTTTTTCAACAATGTTCCCCCCTCTTTTACCTCTATTTTTATTTGTACTCAACACATCTTATTCTTTTTACCCATTAGTTTTAAGCTTTAGTCATTAATGTTTTTCCTGCCCGAAACGCTTTGCGTAATAGTGGCTTTAGGCATTGTATGTACTAGCTCTATCTATAAAGCCAACAAACTTTGTAAAATCTCTTTATGTATGTACCTTACCTAAATAAAATTATTATTATTATTATTATTATATTATAATAAATTATAGCTGCCACTGCTGGCAACAACCAAGAATGGGTCAAATTAGTCAGGGTTCAAAATCATTCAGTAAACCTCTAGTGGCCTCAAGGGTGGAAGAAAGCCTCAGCCTTGTCGTTGGTCCCCCCACTGTTACTAGTGATCTTTTCCGACTGGATTTTGAACCAGACTTGGGGTCGTTTGAACTAAAAGTCCGAGTGGACAGGGGCCCGACAGCTGAGTGTACAGCGCTCGGGGTTCGTAGTGCTAATGGTCCGGGTTCGATCCCAGGCAAAGGCGAAAACAAATGGACAGAGTTTCTTTCACCTTGATGCCCTGTTCACCTAGCAGTTAATGGGTACCTGGGAGTTATGTCTACGGGCTGCTTCCTGGGGATATATTTACCTAGTTGTACTCACCTAATTTTGTTTGAAAGGGTTGAGCTTTGGCTCTTTGGTCCCGCCTCTCAACCGTCAATCAACTGTACAGATTCTTGAGCCCACTGGGCTCTATCATATATACATTTGAAACTGTGTTTAAGTTAAAAGCGAAGCTATACCTAATAAATTCCCTGTAACCTACCTTACCCTTCTATTGTCAACCAATGTCTGTTTTTTTCTTTAAAGAGCGCTGTTTGTCGACATAATTGTATTTGTGCTGCTTTTTCATCTATGTTTTCATTTCTTGTTTTCATTCTACTCATTATGCTCAATTAGTATTAAGCTTGTCATTTAAGTTTATCATGCCCGAAACGCTTTGCGTAATAGTGGCTTTAGGCATTGTATGTACTAGCTATACCTATAAGTTAAACAATCCTTGTAAATATTTATTGTATGTATGTACCTTACCTAAATAAAATTGTATTGTATTGTATTGTATTGTGTATGGAGTCAGCCTCCACCACTACTTTTTTTTTTTTTTTTTTTTTTTTTTTTTTTTTTTTTTTTTTTTTTTTTTTTTTTTTTTTTTTTTTTTGAGATATATACAAGAGTTGTTGTATGAGTGTGAAAATTAGGATTAAGGACTTGCCCGAAACGCTATGCGTGCTAGTGGCTGTACAAGAATGTAAGAACTCTTGTATATATATAAATAAAGTCTGGACACCATCACAACGACTGCAAGAAGCTGAGGAGCGTCGCCTACCATCTTGGCGCCATCACCAGCATGTAAACAACTCTGCTTCACATCCACCAAACACATTTTGTATTTGCATTTTCATCCTCTGTAAACCTTTCAATTAGCATTTATAACTACAAAATAAATAATATAAACGTAATACAATATATCTTACTATTTTGTACATATTCGAATTTACATTCTAAATAGATTGGTAATGAAAACAATAAGCTTTAGGCATTCTATGTCTGACTATATTAGATGAACTTATAGCTGGGTTTTAATCTACACTGTGTTGTTGTTGTTTCAGATTTAGCTACTCAGAACGAAGTGTCCATGTAGCACGGGCTATAGTATCTACACTGTGTAATCTTCCAAATTGTGGGGTTCAGTCCCTGAGCCCATTATGTGCCTCTGTAACCCTTTCCACTACCGCCCACACCATGGGTATGGGGTGCATAATAAATAAACTAAACTAACTAACTAGAATAGGCTAGCAGCACATTGCTGTCTATACCTAAGCTTGTTAATAAAATAATAATAATAATAATAATAATAATAACTAAATTGTTTATTTATTTATTTATTTATGTTAAAAAACACATTAGCGTACATAGGTGCTGTCGAACATGATGACATAGACAATTCAATTTCTTTCTTTATTATGCACCCCATACCCATCCCGTGGGCGGTGGTGTAAAGGATTACAGAGGCACATAATCGGTTCAGGAACTGAACCCTCTAGTTCGTTTAGCTAAGCAAAGAACAATGTTTGACGCTAGTTACAAAATTATCAGTGTTAGACAAGGCAGCTAAAAACTGCATGTGAAAAAGCCTGAAATTGAGTGGCATGGGCATTCCAATCCCTGCTGTAAAAACACCAATATTTCAGGAAATTAGGGAAGACAGAAGAGCAGTTACTCTTTTGACACTCAAAGACCAGAAAGCACGAGTATAAAGGGCTATGACATGTTTAGAACCTATAATTATATGTACGGGCAGCACAAAACATCCACTAGACAGTGTGACATTGTAATTGTCATAATTAGGCTGGGATATCGGTATATATGGCAGGTGGTTGCAGGTAATGAATCTCCCAATGGTAAACATTACAATTGTAAACTATGTGAACAAGAGCTGGGACATATTCTCCAACACTATACAGTATCTGTGATTACAACCTTCTATGAAGCTTGTATCCCTGTTATAAGTGACTTCAGGCCAAATGGTATGAGATAATTTCAGCTCTGTAATTATTTAAGATAAGATTAGATACTTTTTTTTTAGATATATACAGGAGTTGTTACATTCTTGTACAGCCACTAGTACGCATAGATACTTCATACACTTATGAATATTGGAAGATATTCTTGTGCTGTACCCAGGCTTTGCTAGTGTCTATGTAGGACCCTTAAAAGATGAGACTAACCAAGTTATATTGGATGATAAAAGGGCAGCAAACACTGAATTTACAGTGTTTGCACAAACACTTTACATCAGTGTTCACACTAGAAAGATTGAACGAGATCCGATCACCCACACAAATGCTTTAAGGAAGTGAAGAGAATTAATTCAGGGATATACCCATTACAAATATTATATTCACTGATGGTTCCCTACACCGCCCCACGGGTGCAGCTGGAAGTGTAGTTGTCCTGACAATGGGTTATGACATATTTTGAGTGGGGAGTCCGTATAAACAACCTGGCCTCTACCCTTCACACCGAACTATTTGCCTTGATCCTTACACTGAAATGTGTACAAGTCTCCATGGCGCATTTGCGCCATGTCATGACGTTTGACATGCCATCTTCAATCCGGTGCCCCCAGGAATCACATGAGACAAGCCCATGACATCACCCTAACAAGAGAAATGTTGAACAAAAATACTTGTATAATAGACAAAACCCAATACAATACAATACAATACAATTTTATTTAGGTAAGGTACATACATACAATAAATATTTACAAGGATTGTTTGACTTATAGGTAGAGCTAGTACATACAATGCCTAAAGCCACTATTACGCAAAGCGTTTCGGGCATGATAAACTTAAATGACAAGCTTAATACTAATTCAGCATAATGAGTAGAATGAAAACAAGAAATGAAAACATAGATGAAAAAGCAGCACAAATACAATTATGTCGACAAACAGCGCTCTTTAAAGAAAAAAACAGACATTGGTTGACAATAGAAGGGTAAGGTAGGTTACAGGGAATTTATTAGGTATAGCTTCGCTTTTAACTTAAACTGGTTGAGAGAGGTACAGTCTTTAACATGGTTGGGAAGGTCATTCCACATTCTGGGCCCCTTGATTTGTAGAGCATTTCTAGTTTGATTAAGTCGTACTCTAGGAATATCAAAACTGTATTTATTTCTGGTGTGGTGCTCATGGGTTCTGATACAACCTTCTATGAAGCTTTTGAGATCAGGATTGGCATTATAGTTTAGCGTTTTATATATGTATAATACACATGAGAGAATGTGCAGTGATGTGCCAAGATGCAAGAAGATTACAAATTCTTGAAGTAATTCACATAAGAATAGAACAACCTACCATGAACACTCAAATCACGGAACTATTTACTCTACCCACCATGAGAGTAAGGACAAGACCAGAACATAACGATGCCAACACAGAAGACAATGTCCAACATAACAGGCCAATTACACATGATTAATCTTTGTATGTGGATAGCAGCTGCCTCGTATGGGCCAATAGGCCTTCCGCAGTTACCTCTATTCTTATGTTCTTATGTTTCACCCCCCCCCCTTTATCCCTTATGTATCCCCCCATGTTTTCACCTTTATTGTCTTATCACCTGACCCAGTGCGGGTATAAAATCAACCAAACCTGAAAATTCTTTTCAATTGAGAATGAACCATGGAGGTTCGAAACGTTGTGCAAATTGTATAAATAAGTGTAATACATTCTATAGTAATTCACTTCTTTTCTTCACCCTGTAATTACGAAAATGAGTTTTGGAGAACTATTTCAGCTAAGCCCTCATGCTAAGAAAATAGTTAGAGGAATAGAAGCCCTAAATCAGAAGATAGTAAATACAGAATATGCGGTCATATTTAATGATATATATATATATGTATATATATATATATATATATATATATATATATATATATATATATATATATATATATATATATATATATGTTACAAAATGACTTGTATTGTTTTCTATATTAGCCTGCTTCCTGTTAGTATTGTCTACCTCATGAAACCTTTATACAATCAAAATTTTATTTGAAGTTATGCCCGAAATGTTCAGTTCATATTTGTAGTTTTATTCAATGTTTACTTGTTTTACCTATGTATCTCTCTCTTTTATATCTCATATCTATATAC
Organism: Procambarus clarkii; assembly: GCF_040958095.1. Taxonomy (NCBI): domain Eukaryota; kingdom Metazoa; phylum Arthropoda; class Malacostraca; order Decapoda; family Cambaridae; genus Procambarus; species Procambarus clarkii. Next base: position 1,572,405 of record NW_027189131.1, read on the forward strand.
ATTTGTACAAATATTATTGTTATTATTATTATTATTATTATTATTATTATTATTATTATTATTATTATTATTATTATTATTATTATTATTATTATTATTATAGTAATACTACTACTAATAATAACTATAATAATAATAACAATAATAGTGCCCATCAGATTTTTTTCTTAACAAAATTAATAAATAAATAAATAAATAAATAAATATATAAATAAATAAATGTTTATTTAGGTAAGGGACATACATACAAGAGATTTTACAAAGAGTGATGGATTTATAGATAGAGCTAGTACATACAATGCCTAAAGCCACTATTACGCATAGCGTTTCGGGCAGGGAAAACATTAATGACTAAAGCTTAATACTAATTGAGTATAAAGAATAAAATGTGTTGAGAACAAATAAAAATAGAGATAAATAAGGGGGGAACATGGCTGAAAAAGCAGCACAAATACGATTAGGTCGACAAACAGTGTTGTTTAAAAAAAAAAGCAGACATGGGTTGACAATAGAAGGGTAAGGTAGGTTACAGGGAATTTATTAGGTAGTGCTTCGTTTTTATCTTAAACTGGTTGAGAGAGGTACAATCTTTGACATAATTGGGAAGGTCATTCCACATTCTGGGTCCCTTGATTTGTAGAGCATTTCTAGTTTGATTAAGTTGTACTCTTGGAATATCAAAACTGTATTTTTGTATTTATTTATTTCTGGTGTGGTGCTCATGGGTTCTGTTACAACCTTCAATGAAGCTTTTGAGGTCAGGATTGGCATTACAGTTCAGCGTTTTATATATGTATAATACACATGAGAGAATGTGCAGTGGCTTAATATCTAACATATTCAGAGATTTGAGTAGGGGTACCGAGTGATGTCTGGGGCCAGAGTTGGATATTGTCCTAATAGCAGCTTTGTGTTGAGTAATTAGAGGACGTAAATGATTTTGGGTAGTAGAACCCCAAACACAAATACCATAGTTGAGATATGGATAGATGAGGGAGTAATAGAGCGTCACCAGGGCAGGGCGGGGTACATAAAATCTGATCTTAGAAAGAATGCCAACAGTTTTTGAAACTTTTTTTGATATATTTAGAATGTGTCCCTGGAAATTCAGCTTGTGGTCAATGAGAACGTCAAGGAATTTGCTATCTAATTTGTTACAAATTTGGGTATTGTTTATTTTGAGATTTATTTGATTCGAGGATTTATTGCCAAACAGAATACAGAAAGTTTTGTCAGTGTTAAGGGTGAGTTTGTTGGCAGTTAGCCAAAGATGGACTTTATTTACTGTGGCATTTAGAGCAAGGGGGTCAGGACTGCAGTAAATGAAGGTTGTGTCGTCAGCAAATAAAATTGGTTGGGAGGCATTTGGAAGGTCATTAATGTAGATGAGAAAGAGGAGAGGACCAAGTATGCTGCCCTGAGGAACACCAATGTTGATGGGTAGGGTGGGAGAAATTGAATTATTCACAGAAACATACTGCAGCCTGTCAGTAAAATAAGATTTGAGGTATTGCAGGGAGTGTCCTCTGACTCCATAATGATGTAATTTAAGAAGAAGGTGTTGGTGGTTGACAGTGTCAAAAGCCTTACGCAGGTATATTAAGCCAATTAATAAGCCAATTAAGTATATTAGGTATAGACAGCAATGTGCTGCTTCCTTATTCTATATGAGATATTACACAGTTTAGATCAAAACCTAGCTACAGGTTCATCCAATATTCCCATCACACAGGATGGTTAGTCATACATGGAATCAGGGAGGAAAACACCAGCCTCAATAAAAAAAAGTCAACTCTGACTAAAAATTAGGAGAAAACATAAAATGTAAGGCTGATCTATGAGCCTCCACTAGGAAAATCTGGGTACAGCATAAGAATATCTTCCAATATCTGAAGTCACTTATAACAGGGAAATTACATATATAGTGTTGGAGAGTGTGTCCCAGCTCTTGTTCACATAGTTTACAATTGGAATGTTTACCATTGAGGGATTCATTACCTTCAATCACCTGCCATATATACCGATATCCCAGCCTAATTATGACAATTACAATGTCACACTGTCTAGTGGATGTTTTGTGCTGCCCGTACATATAATTATAGGTTCTAAACATGTCATAGCCCTTTATACTCGTGCTTTCTGGTCTTTGTGTGTCAGTGACGGCTCTTCTGTTTTCGCTAATTTCCTGAAATATTGTGGCTTTTACAACAGAGATTGAAATGCCCATATCCAACTCAGTTTCAGGCCTATCACATGGAGTTTTAGCTGCCTTGTCTGTGTCATCATGCTGGGGCAACACCTACGTGAGATGGTATCCATACAAATGAGACTCAGAAACTCTTGCTCTTTGCATTAACAATGTTGTTTTTAATGGATGTTATAACACTCCTGGTGTCAATTTTGCATGTTGGGTTTTTAAGGGCCTATAAAGCTGACTTTGAATCACAGAAAATTACTCCTACACTGTTCTTCAGTGCGTTAGTGGCAAGTAGTAGTGCAGCTAATTGCCCATCAGGTAAATTTATGTTCTCCTCTGATTCCGTGTATGACTAACCATCCTGTGAGATGGGGATATTGGATGAACTTATAGCTAGTCTTTGATCTACACTGTGTAATCTTTCATATGTATCTTCCCAAGGGTCCTTTAGTACATTAGTTTTGGGTTTTGCCCGAAACTCTATGCGTGTCAGTGGCTTTGCAAGAATGTAAAAATATTACTCTAATGTAATCTCACAAACCCATTGTACCTTCTTGCGTTTGAAATATTATCATTATTATAAAATAAATAAAATAAAATAAATAAATATTTTATAAGAGTTTTGTTCTCGTTACTACTCACTAAAGTGTTTCATTAAAATAGTGGCGACAATTAACAATTAAAACAAGGAAACAGGAGGTAATATTTATTAAAGTTATTTATATAATGGGTTTTAGAATTGTAAATGATTATTGTATGCTTTAGTAAAGGTTAAAATATCACTTAGGAGTAGATGAGATCAGCGGTGCTGTATAGGATGTGAAGCAAAGTTGTTTACCATCACTACGCGGAGCACATTAACCCGTCAACTTCATTTAACGTTTGTACAGAACTGTTCTCCCACGAAGGATTGCGTGAGTCTTTACTTAGTTTTTTGAGTTATGAATTATTTAGTACAGAACGAACAGTATAAAGAGTCCATTAGACAAGGTGACATTGCAGGTGTCAGTAATAGATTGGATGAAGGATGGGAGTAACGGTTCTCAATAACGGGATAACAGGAGATATTTTTTCACCTATAAGGTTATAAGCTCTTTGAACCACGTACTCTCTGAAGCGGTAAATGGCAAAAACACTGATACAATTATGATAAATGGGGGGGGGAGACCTTTTGTAAGCTGCCAGCTTCCTGTCCCCATCGAGCCCACTAGAGAGTTAGTGACTCAGCCCTCAGGTAAATTCATATAATGAATCTTCTAACAGTGACAAGATATCATCCGAAGCAAGGCCTGTAACATATAAGAGTTTGGGTGACAACATTCAAAGAGTACAGTATTACAAACTTCTGATTCATCAGAGTTAGTTATCCTTTTCTCCATACATTGACCCTTGCACTGTGACACTGTCACTTGCAGGTGTTACACACCTGCAGTTATGATGGGCAGACATATGTTTAGAGCCTGTCTAAAAAGAATTATAAGTGGGAAATCGGCTACTTCCTTTAATTTGTGAAGTAATTTAATTTGGTTAGCATATGCTGTTTCATGCAAAGTAAAAATAAATATACATATCTAACATTTTCTTTATTTTGACTGTATGCATGTACGTAATATATACAGTGCATTTTAAAAAATTCACATTATGCTTATTGAGAAAATCCTTAGGAGCCGTGATGAGGATTCGAACCTATGCGGTGCGTGTTCCCACGTACATGCCCTAGTCAGCTAGGCCACAAGACGACTAGGGTATGTGTGTGTGGGACTACCCACCGCATAGGTTCGGACCCTCATTACGACTCCTACGGATTTTCTCATTGACACATTACATAAGTGTGATTACTCTGAATGTTCTACCTTGAAAGAGGTAGAACATTCCTGAAATAACAGAGCCAGAGTGCATGGGGAAATTGTGTAAAAATCCTGGTCTGCCTTTAGTGGAAACATCAGGAAATCATTGTGAGCTCAGTAGAATTCCAGGTTGCAATCCTTTTGACTATGTAGTGGCCTAGTTGACTAGGGAGTGTGTGTGTGTGTGGGAACACCCACCACATGTTTGAATCCTCATCACGGCCCCTATGGATTTTCTCATTGACACATGACGTTAGTGTGATTACTGTGTGCATTTGTACTTAATTTTGTACTTAATAGCTAGAACACATTACTTGGACTACTATACAAGGCCTGAGTTGCCCAACAACAATTTGAGTTTTCCTGAAATTATATGTTTTTCTAAATATTTTTTCTTGTGGAATGATAAAGCTTTCCATTATATATGATTTTACAGTATTTTTATTTTGAGTTAGAAATAATGAAGAAATATTTATTTATTTATATACAAGAAAGTACATTTGGTTTATGAGAGTACATAGCATTGATGTTTTTACATTCTTGCAGAGCAACTGACACGCATAGCGTTCGAGCAGAATGTGACCAAACCTAATCTATCCTTGGCTAACTGTCTTAACCTATCTAAACCTAACATTCATGTTCTTAATGTAATTTAACCCCTGCACTGCACACGTGTTTGTGGCAAAAACTTCATAGTGCAATTGTTAAGGACATATTTTTGTTGTTTTTACAAATGTTCATGTAAAGTTAATGTCAAAATGTTTCCAAACTCAACTATTTTAATTTCAAAACAAAGACTGGTGAAAACATTAAAATAGTGTATAGCCTAAATAAAAAAAAAAAACACCTCTCAAAACGGCATTTGTTGTTTGGCGCAGTGCAGTGGTTAATAATCTTAATTCTAATTAACCAATGTGAAATTTTGGTTGGAAAAAACACTGCCTATTAGGCAGGTAATGAAATTTGTTATCATTACTTGCCGATGTAGCCCTGACTGAATATAATTCATGTCAACAAAATTACTCGCATGCCCTCCGTCACTATGTGATGGAGTGCAAAAAGATACGTGAATTCAGGGACAATTCTATGACAATTTTTCAAGAGATGTGTAAATATTTTATTCAAAAGGATCTGCTACCAGGAATTTAAGCCAAATATCTCCAGTTTGCTAACTATAGGTAATAACTGATTGATTGTAACCTGAATTTACCAGATTTTTTCGGGAGGTCACTAAAACTAAAGGCCTCGACAAGGACAGGAAGCTGATGGCTTGTCAAAAGTCCCCCCCCCCCCCCATTTACCAGCCTACTCACCACTGCCCACTGAATAGGGGCGGTGTGCAGGATAAACACATCAATTATGACATTAGCTCTCTACATATGTCAGTTGCCTAATTTACAAACTGTACAGTGCATCCTCACTTCAAGTGGTGTCAGTAGTTGGGGTTTAGTGTCAAGGGGCAGGTGATGAAAGTTATTCTCATTGGAGGCAGCTGGAGTTAGTGTTGTCAGAAAAGACTGGTGGTGTCAGTGGTGGAATCTGTTGTCAGGGAGGCAAGTGGTGGAAGTTGTTGTCAGGGGAGGCAAGTGGTGTCAGTGGTTGTCAGGGGAGGCAAGTGGTGGAAGTTGTTGTCAGGAGAGGCAAGTGGTGGAAGTTGTTGTCAGGGGAGGCAAGTGGTGGAAGTTGTTGTCAGGGGAGGCAAGTGGTGGAAGTTGTTGTCAGGAGAGGCAAGTGGTGGAAGTTGTTGTCAGGAGAGGCAAGTGGTGGAAGTTGTTGTCAGGGAGGCAAGTGGTGGAAGTTGTTGTCAGGAGAGGCAAGTGGTGGAAGTTGTTGTCAGGGGAGGCAAGTGGTGGAAGTTGTTGTCAGGAGAGGCAAGTGGTGGAAGTTGTTGTCAGGGGAGGCAAGTGGTGGAAGTTGTTGTCAGGAGAGGCAAGTGGTGGAAGTTGTCAGGGGAGGCAAGTGGTGGAAGTTGTCAGGAGAGGCAAGTGGTGGAAGTTGTCAGGGGAGGCAAGTGGTTGAAGTTGTTGTCAGGGGAGGTAAGTATAATAATAATAATAATTTATTTAGGAACAGTACATACATAGTTGCAGCATTACAGTACAAACATTCTGTTAGATTTAAAGATAGAGGAAGTACATACAATACCTAAAGCCACTAGTACGCATAGCGTTTCGGGCAAGGAGAGGTGGGGAAAAACACTTAGACTAAAACTTAATACTAATTGAGCTTAAAGTATAAATTGTGTTGAATGAAAAAAAAAATAATAAAAGATAAAAAAAAGGGGGAAACATGGTAGAAAATAGCCAATATACAAGTTGGTCAACAAACAGCATTTTTTTTTTTGAATAGTAAGACAAGGGTTGACATTTAGAAGTAAGGTAGGTTACATGGAGTTAATTAGGTAGTACTTAGTTTTCGTCTTAAACTGGTTGAGAGAGGTACAATCTTTGACATAATTGGGAAGGTCATTCCACATTCTGGGTCCCTTGATTTGTAGAGCATTTCTAGTTTGATTAAGTCTAACTCTTGGAATATCAAATGGGTATTTGTTTCTGGTGTGGTGCACATGTGTTCTGTTACAACCTTCTAGGAAGCGTTAAAGGTCAGGATTGACATTACAATTCAGAGTTTTAAATATATATAGTACACAAGAGAGGATGTGCAGTGACTTAATATCTAACATATTTAGAGATTTGAGTAAGGATACCGAGTGCTGTCTGGGGCCAGAGTTAGATATTGTTCTAATAGCAGCTTTGTGTTGGGTAATTAGAGGATGTAAATGATTTTGGGTAGTAGAACACCAAGCACAAATACCATAGTTGAGATAAGGATAAATGAGAGAGTAATAGAATGAGAGTATAATGAGAGAGTTTTTTTTTTTTTTTTTTTTTTTTTTTTTTTTTTTTTTTTTTGAGATATATACAAGAGTTGTTACATTCTTGTACAGCCACTAGTACGCGTAGCGTTTCGGGCAAGTCCTTAATCCTATGGTCCCTGGAATACGATCCCCTGCCGCGAAGAATCGTTTTTTCATCCAAGTACACATTTTACTGTTGCGTTAAACAGAGGCTACAATTAAGGAATTGCGCCCAGTAAATCCTCCCCGGCCAGGATACGAACCCATGACATAGCGCTCGCGGAACGCCAGGCGAGTGTCTTACCACTACACCACGGAGACTAATTCTTAAATTAATTTCATTTGAGGATTTATTACCAAACAAAATATAGAAAGTCTTGTTAATGTTAAGGGTGAGTTTGTTAGCAGTTAGCCAAAGATGGACTTTATTTAGTTCAGTATTCACAGTGACATTTAGAGCAAGAGGGTCAGTACTGGAGAAGATGAAAGTTGTGTCATCAGCAAATAAGATTGGTTTGAGGTGTTGAGAGGCATTTGGAAGGTCATTAATGTAGATGAGAAAGAGGAGAGGGCCAAGTATGCTGTCCTGTAGAACACCGATGTTTATAGGTAGTGTCGGAGAAATGGAATTATTCACAGAAACATACTGGAGCCTGTCAGTAAGGTAGTACTGAAGGTATTGCAGGGAGTGACCTCTGACTCCATAATGATGTAATTTAAGAAGAAGGATTTGGTGGTTGACAGTGTCAAAAGCCTTGCGTAGGTCCACAAATATCCCAATAGGGAACTCATTTTTATCAAGAGCTGCATGTATCAAGTTAATCATACTAATAAGTGCATCGTTAGTGCTTTTTTTGGGTCTGAAGCCATATTGACAAGAGCTTAGTATATATTGTTTGGCTAGATAAGAGTAAAGCTGCTTGTAGATTAGTTTTTCAAATATTTTTGACAAGTTTGGCAGAATTGATATCGGTCTGAAGTTGTTGACATCAGTGAGATCACCACATTTATGGACGGGGGTTACTCTTTCTTCTTTTTAGAATATTTGGAAAAGTTTGGAGTTCAAGTGACTTGTTGTAGAGCAATGCAATGGCAAGGGCTAAAGATCTGGAGGCTTTTTTGTAGATTAGAGTTGGTATCTCCGCAAGGGCACTAGACTTGGTCTTAAGGGAAAGGATTACCTCATTTACATCAGTGGAATTAGCGGGCATTAGGTACAGAGACTGGGTAGTTACCTGTAAGTTAGTCCTGAACATTAGTACTGGAAGATGGAAAATCATTAGCAAGGGATGACCCAATGGATGAGAAGAACCTATGGAATTCAATAGCAGTATCAATGGCTGAAAGCAGACCATCGTTATTGGACAGGATTATTGGTTTGTTATTTAAAATCTTTTTTGATTCCAATATTTGTGAAATTGTGCTCCATGTTTTCTTGATGTTGCCCTTTGTTTGAGTAAATTTATCTTCGTAGTATTTAATTTTGGCTCTTCTAATTATTTTAGATAGTAATGATGAGTAATTCTTTGAAACTTCTTTGGAGACGATACCTAACCTATACTTCTTCTCAAGTTCATGTTTTTTATTAATAGATTTAAATATCCCCTTTGTAAGCCAAGGATTGTTTAGCCTTTTAGTTGTGACATGTTTCGTTAGCATAGGTCAGTGGGTGTTATAGAGGCTGAGAGTTTTTTGAAGAAATGATTGCACTGCTAGGTTGATGTCTCCTGTGGTACCTAATTCGGACTCCCAGTTGATATTAGCGGCAGCAGCTATAAAGTTGCCTATAGAAGTTTCATTGTGCAGCCTAAAGCTTATCTTCCTTGTATCTAGAGGTGGTTTGTGAATGTTGGTTAGAAGAAATGTGGGGTAATCGTCTGTAGTGCTATCAGTGGTGAAAGTGGTGAAAGCTGTTGTCAGGGGAGGCAAGTGGTGTCAGTGGTGGAAGCTTCTTGTCAGGGGAGGCAAGTGGTGAAGCTGTTGTCAGGGGAGGCAAGTGGTGGAAGCTGTTGTCAGGGGAGGCAAGTGGTGAAGCTGTTGTCAGGGGAGGCAAGTGGTGGAAGCTGTTGTCAGGGGAGGCAAGTGGTTGAAGCTGTTGTCAGGGGAGGCAAGTGGTGTCAGTGGTGGAAGCTTCTTGTCAGGGGAGGCAAGTGGTGGAAGCTGTTGTCAGGGGAGGCAAGTGGTGGAAGCTGTTGTCAGGGGAGGCAAGTGGTGGAAGCTGTTGTCAGGGGAGGCAAGTGGTGGAAGCTGTTGTCAGGGGAGGCAAGTGGTCTCAGTGGTGAAAGCTGTTGTCAAGGGAGGCAAGTGGTGTCAGTAGTGGAAGCTGTTGTCAGGGGAGGCAAGTGGTGTCAGTGGTTAAAGCTGTTGTCAAGGATGGCAACTGATGTCAGTGGTGGAAGATGTCAAGAGAGGCAAGTGCGTTAGTGGTGGAAGTTGTTGTCAAGGGAGGGAAGTGGTGGCAGTGATGGAAGCTGGTGTCAAAGGAGGGAAGTGGTGTCAGTGGTGGAAGTTGTTGTGAAGAGAGGCAAGTGGTGTCAGTGGTGGAAGCTGTTGTCATGGGAGGCAGGTGGTGGAAGTGGTGGAAGTTGTTGTCAAGGGAGGCAAGTGGTGTCTGGTGGAAGCTGGTGTCAAGGGAGGCAAGTGGTGTCAGTGGTGGAAGTTGTTGTCAAGGGAGGCAAGTGTGTCAGTGGTGGAAGCTGTTGTCAAGGGAGGCAGGTGGTGTCAGTGGTGGAAGTTGTCAAGGGAGGCAAGTGGTGTCAGTGGTGGACGTTGTCAAGGGAGGCAAGTGGTGTCAGTAGTGGAAGTTGTCAAGGGAGGCAAGTGGTGTCAGTGGTGGAAGTTGTCAAGGGAGGCAAGTTAAAAATCAATCAAAATCAAAATGTTTATTTAGGTAAGGTACATAAAAGAGATTTTACAAAGAGTGATGGATTTATAGTTAGGGCTAGTACATACAATGCCTAAAGCCACTATTACGCACAGCGTTTCGGGCAAGTTGTGTCAGTGGTGGAAGATGTGAAGGGAGGCAAGTGGTGTCAGTGGTGGAAGCTGTTGTCAAGGGAGGCAAGTGTGTCAGTGGTGGAAGTTGTCAAGGGAGGCAAGTGGTGTCAGTGGTGGAAGCTGTTGTTAAGGGAAACAAGTGGTGTCAGTGATGGAAGCTGTTGTCAATAGAGGCAAGTAGTATCAGTGGTGGAAGTTGTTGTCAAGGTAGGCAAGTGGTGTCAGTGGTGGAAGCTGTTATCAGGGGAGGGAAGTGTTATCAGTGGTGGAAGCTGTTGTCAAGGTAGGCAAGTGGTGTCAGTGGTGGAAGCTGTTATCAGGGGAGGGAAGTGTTATCAGTGGTGGAAGCTGTTGTCAAGGTAGGCAAGTGGTGTCAGTGGTGGAAGCTGTTATCAGGGGAGGGAAGTGTTATCAGTGGTGGAAGCTGTTGTCAATAGAGGCAAGTAGTATCAGTGGTGGAAGTTGTTGTCAAGGTAGGCAAGTGGTGTCAGTGGTGGAAGCTGTTATCAGGGGAGGGAAGTGTTATCAGTGGTGGAAGCTGTTGTCAAGGTAGGCAAGTGGTGTCAGTGGTGGAAGCTGTTATCAGGGGAGGGAAGTGTTATCAGTGGTGGAAGCTGTTGTTAAGGGAGGCAAGTGTGTCAGTGTTGGAAGTTGTTGTCAAGGGAGGCAAGTGGTGTCAGTGGTGGAAGCTGTTGTCAAAGGAGGCAAGTGTGTCAGTGTTGGAAGTTGTTGTCAAGGGAGGCAAGTGGTGTCAGTGGTGGAAGCTGTTGTCAAGGGAGGCAAGTGGTGTCAGTGGTGGAAGCTGTTGTCAAGAGAGGCAATTGGTGGCAGTTGTTGTCAAGAGAGGCAAGTGGTGTCAGTGGAGGATGCTGTTGTCAAGGAAAGCAAGTGGTGTCAGTGGTGGAAGCTGTTGTCAAGGAAAGCAAGTGGTGTCAGTGGTGGAAATTGTGATGGGAGGCAAGTGGTGTCAGTGGTGGAAGCTGCTGTCAAGGTAGGCAAGTGTGTCAGTGGTGGAAGCTGTTGTCAAGGTAGGCACGTGGTGTCAGTGGTGGAAGCTATTGTCAAGGGAGGCATTGGTGGAAGCTGTTGTAAAGGGAGGCAAGTGGTGTCAGTGGTGGAAGCTGTTGTCAAAGGAGGCAAGTGTGTCAGTGGTGGAAGTTGTGAAGGGAGGCAAGTGGTGTCAGTGGAGGATGCTGTTGTCAAGGAAAGCAAGTGGTGTCAATGGTAGAAGCTGTTGTCAAGGAAAGCAAGTGGTGTCAGTGGTGGAAGCTGTTGTAAAGGGAGGCAAGTGGTGTCAGTGGTGGAAGCTGGTGTCAAGGGAGGCAGGTGGTGTCAGTGGTGGAAGCTGTTGTAAAGGTAGGCAAGTGTGTCAGTGGTGGAAGGTGTTGTCAAGGGAGGCAAGTGGTGTCAGTGGTGGAAGCTGGTGTCAAGGGAGGCAGGTGGTGTCAGTGGTGGAAGCTGTTGTAAAGGTAGGCAAGTGTGTCAGTGGTGGAAGCTGGTGTCAAGGGAGGCAAGTGGTGTCAGTGGTGGAAGCTGTTGTCAAGGTAGGCAAGTGTGTCAGTGGTGGAAGCTGTTGTCAAGGGAGGCAAGTGGTGTCAGTGGTGGAAGGTGTTGTCAAGGGAGGCAAGTGGTGTCAGTGGTGGAAGCTGTTGTCAAGGTAGGCAAGTGGTGTCAGTGGTGGAAGCTGTTGTCAAGGTAGGCACGTGGTGTCAGTGGTGGAAGCTGTTGTCAAGGTAGGCAAGTGAGTCAGTGGTGGAAGCTGTTGTCAAGGGAGGCAAGTGGTGGAAGTTGTTGTCATGAGTGGCAGGTGGTGTCAGTGGTGGAAGCTGTTGTCAAAGGAGGCACGTGGTGTCAGTGGTGGAAGCTGTTGTCAAGAGAGGCAAGTGTGTCAGTGGTGGAAGTTGTCAAGGGAGGCAAGTGGTGTCAGTGGTGGAAGTGGTTGTCAAGGGAGGCTTTGGTGGAAGCCTGGTTCAAGGGAGGCTTTGGTGGAAGCTGTTGTCAAGGGAGGCTTTGGTGGAAGCCTGGTTCAAGGGAGGCAAGTGGTGTCAGTGGTGGAAGTTGTTGTGAAGGGAGGCAAGTGGTGTCAGTGGCGGAAGCTGTTATCAGGGAAGGGATGTGTTGTCAGTGGTGGACGCTGTTGTTGTAACACCGTAAAGGTGTTTTGTTTAGTTGTATTTAATATATACATATAATTCACGAGTCACAGACAAGGATTTGAGAGGCGCCAGTTTGTCGGCCTGAAACTCACACCTCTAAGCGTTAATGACCTCAAGTTGACCTGAGGTCAAGTCATGGGAATTTCACCTTGCTTCTGTTAATCTTATAATTGTAGCCTGGTAGCCTTCAAACATGCCGACATTTAAGGAGTGGCTTGGTAGAGTGCCTGAGGCTATCTACTTGTGGGTGGAGTTAGCTACTAGGTTTCCCAATATATACTGAGGGAGCTGTAGAGCATAGAGAGAGAAGCAATAGGAGACCAGCCAGCAGAGCAGAGCTGAGGCCAGCCGTCGAGATAGGCTGTCGCCGGACGGGGGGTTGACGCTGCCTGACAACTGCAGACTCCCTCCCCCCTCTCTATTCAACTTAGACTCAGTCCTCGGTGAGTGAACATTTAGGTGACGTGATCGTGTTTACAAGGGTTGTGTGAGGATCAGGGGCAGTCAAGTTGTAGGGTTCTCGAATTCTTGGATGATGACTCACTTTGCATATTAATCTTGAACATTAAGTTGAATTGCTTAAATTATGATACTTATCATGTGAAATATAATTGAATTTATTATTTAAATTGTCTTTAACTTTGTTCCCTAGAGTTTTTGAGTTTAGGTGAGAAAGCCTCTGCAGTTACTGGTTTCATGATTTTAATGGGTACATGATACAGATGGAACACACTAATAATGACCTCTTGATAACATCTTTGAGGATATTGTGATACAGACAAGTTCCATTCCTTGTCTTGTAGGTACGGACAAATGAATGGATGGTGGCAGCATTTCTTCTTCTACTATCTACTCTTCTACTATCTACTTCTACCTATCTACTCCTCCCCCTCCACCCCTCTCCGAACTCTCCCTTTCAACTGACGACCCTCCTCACTCCTCCCACCTCTCTACCTCTCTCACCCCAAACCCTCACTAATTACTTCATTATTCATCTCTTTCCTTTCGTTTCTCTTATACGTTTGTGGCAGTGAAATGTATTCTAGAGTTCTCTAGGGTTTTGGGTAGCTGATCAAGTTACGGCGCCTTGTAGTCCCAGCACCTAGGTAGTCGAATACCTAGGTTACAAGGTGTTGAACGAGAGAGGTTGCCGTAGGAACTCTGGGGGGTGCTCTAGAATAGTTAGCTAACTGGGGACGGGATAACGGACTAAAGAGAGCTGTTTCCCCTGGCCTCGTTAGTTAACTGGGGGGTGGAATAATGGACAAGAGAGAGCTATTTCCCCCCCCCCCCCGTTACATTGTCAAGGGAGGCAAGTGGTGTCAGTGTTGGAAGTTGTGAAGGGAGGCAAGTGGTGTAAGTGGTGGAAGCTGTGAAGGGAGGCAAGTGGTGTCAGTGGTGGAAGCTGTTGTCAAGGTAGGCAAGTGGTGTCAGTGGTGTATGTTGTCAAGGGAGGCAAGTGGTGTCAGTGGTGGAAGTTGTTGTCAAGGGAGGCAAGTGGTGTCAGTGGTGGAAGTTGTCAAGGGAGGCAAGTGGTGTCAGTGGTGGAAGCTGTTGTCAAGGGAAGCAAGTGGTGTCTGGTGGAAGCTGTTATCAGGGGAGGGAAGTGTTGTTAGTGGTGGAAGCTGTTGTCAAGGAAGGCAAGTGGTGTCAGTGGTGGAAGCTGTTGTCAAGGGAGGCAGGTGGTGTCAGTGGTGGAAGCTGTTGTCAAGGAAGGCAAGTGGTATCATTGGTGGAAGCTGTCGCCAAGGTAGGCAAGTGGTGTCAGTCGTGGAAGCTGTTGTCAAGGGAGGTAAGGGGTGTCAGTGGTGGAAGGTGTTTTCAAGGTAGGCAAGTGGTGTCAGTGGTGGAAGCTGTCGTCAAGGGAGGCAAGTGGTGTCAGTCGTGGAAGCTGTTGTCAAGGGAGGCAAGTGGTGTCAGTGGTGAAAGTTGTTGTCAAGGGAGGCAAGTGGTATCATTGGTGGAAGCTGTCGTCAAGGGAGGCAAGTGGTGTCAGTCGTGGAAGCTGTTGTCAAGGGAGGCAAGTGGTGTCAGTCGTGGAAGCTGTTGTCAAGGGAGGCAAGTGGTGTCAGTCGTGGAAGGTGTTTTCAAGGTAGGCAAGTGGTGTCAGTGGTGGAAGTTGTTGTCAAGGGAAGCAAGTGGTGTCAGTGCTGGAAGATGTTGTCAAGAGGCTCACTGCTTGCTTGTTTTACTAAGAATCTGTCTAAAGACACTTGTTTTTCCCTACATTTTAACACTTGTCTGTAGCAAGACATCACATTGTCATTTAAAAGATCAATGCAACAGCCTGCTACAGCTTTATCTGGGTGACTGTTTTCAACAAAACTTTGCAGTTCTTCACATACTTCACACATTTTCTTAATGAGGAAGGGACATCCTCTACTGCCACTTACAACTATTTTCTTAGGTTGAACCTTACCACTGGCTTTCTTGGGACCCATGGCAAGATACTGTATATAATAACATCTTTTATGCTCAAATGGCCAAAAATCTGACAAAAAAACTGTAAATCCTTGTGAAGAATTCAGGTGGGATAGTCACTGGGCATGAGGCACTGGTAAACTGAGGCGCGATCACCGTGCCACCACGTGCTAGGTCGGCCCGTACGCGTATCAACAAACTCGTAACCCGATGCAATGCTCATGTCTCGATACAAATTTTCCAAACAAATCGGGCTCATAACCCGAAAAACTCGTAAACAGGGACGTTTATAACCCGAGGTTCCACTGTACAGTTGATCTCGGCTTACAAATGCCCCTCTTTACAAATTTTTCGAGTTGCGAAATGGGTTTTGGGTTAAGGTTCATATATACTGTAGTGAATAAAAGCAAAAACATCATGGTGGGAGGAGGATGTTGGCAAGTGAGGTGTGGTTGTGGGGAGGAAGTGGGGGCGAGTGGCAGGCTTGCTGGTGTTGTGACCACTTCTCGTTGCTTTTTGACTCACCATACCAAATTAGTTGTTTGTTATGGTGAACAAAATTCGAAGATACTTAGATATAACGTGTGTATACGGTACAACCGTGATTCAACGAACCCCAATTCGCAGCATCTCCGGCTAGGTCGCACACTTTTCAGGCCTGATTTACTCACCCGGTTCGGCGTACTCTGGCTCACCGAAGAAGGGAATGTGCAGATTTGCTTACAATGTTGGGACACAGTTCACAGACTGGTGGAAAACTTTCCCATTCTATCACGAGTTACAATTAATATTTCCTTCATATGGCAAGTTGGAGCACACAAGTGGAGCACACAAGTGAACCACACAAGTGGTCCACAAGTGCTCCACTTGGTTACGATGTTGGGACAAAGTTCACAGATTGGTGGAAAACTTTCCCGTTCTGTCACAGGTTACAATCAATAATTCCTTCATATGACAAGTTGGATCACAGAAGTGAACCATATGAACCAAACACCAGCCAGAGTGATCCACACAAGTGAACGACTGTATTTCCATGATTTTCGTTCATTGATTTATGGCACGTATCTTTGTAGATTAATTTAAAGGCTAAAGCGTAAATAGCTAGCTAATGTGTTGAAATCTTCTTATATACATTTTCTGTGATGAAACAAGATGAGTGAGGGTGGACAGATAAGGGAATACTGTACTGTAAACCTCCCTTTACAGTGAGGTTTCACTCACTTTAATCTGTGTCGTCATAGTTCAGCGACCCATGACTTTGAAAGTTTCAGATAAATAAATCATTTTTAAAACTGGTGTTCTAATAGTTTTTTATTATCCTAATTAAGCTGAACTAAATAAAATAAAAAATATACTGTAATATGATAGAAATCAGCTATTTGAGAAATTATTCATGTTATTGGCACAACAACCCCTGTGCAAGTGGACGGGTCTAATCCGTAATTACCTAAGTGTAGTTACCTAAGTGTAGTTACAGGATGAGAGCTACGCTCGTGGTGTCCCGTCTTCCCAGCACTCTTTGTCATATAACGCTTTGAAACTACTGACGGTCTTGGCCTCCACCACCACTTCACCTAACTTGTTCCAACCGTCTACCACTCTGTTTGCGAAAGTGAATTTTCTTATATTTCTTCGGCATCTGTGTTTAGCTAGTTTAAATCTATGACCTCTTGTTCTTAAAGTTTCAGGTCTCAGGAAATCTTCCCAATCGATTTTATCAATTCCTGTTACTATTTTGTATGTAGTGATCATATCACCTCTTTTTCTTCTGTCTTCTAGTTTTGGCATACTTAATGCCTCTAACCTCTCCTCATAGCTCTCGCCTTTCAGTTCTGGGAGCCACTTAGTAGCATGTCTTTGCACCTTTTCCAGTTTGTTGATGTGCTTCTTAAGATATGGGCACCACACCACCGCTGCATATTCTAACTTTGGCCTAACAAAAGTCGTGAACAATTTCTTTAGTATATCGCCATCCATGTATTTAAAAGCAATTCTGAAGTTAGAAAGTGTGGCATAGGCTCCTCGCACAATATTCTTTATGTGGTCCTCAGGTGATAGTTTTCTATCTAGAACCACCCCTAGATCTCTTTCTTTATCAGAATTCTTTAAAGATTTCTCACATAATATATAGGATGTGTGGGGTCTATGTTCTCCTATTCCACATTCCATAACATGGCATTTATTAACATTAAATTCCATTTGCCAAGTGGTGCTCCATATACTTATTTTGTCCAGGTCATCTTGAAGGGCATGACAATCATCTAAGTTTCTTATCCTTCCTATTATCTTAGCATCATCAGCAAACATGTTCATATAATTCTGTATACCAACTGGTAGATCATTTATCATTTATTTCAACTCATCAACTAACCTCTTTCTCTCCAAAACTCTAAGCCTCTACAACACTCACTGTCCCCTCCTTAACAAACAAGTAACTGATAAAAGAAAAAATAACCCGTGGCTCACAAGTGGCATAATTATATCAATCAACAAAAAACATGAATATGAAAAGAAATTTAGGAGTGGCCTAGTTTCAAAGGAAGTAGTTAAAAGGTACTCATCAGTGCTTACCAGTATCATAAGGAAAGCGAAACTTTCATATTATGAGACTAGATTCAAAGAAACAAAAGGCAACATGAAAAGCACATGGAATACCATCTCTAATATCCTAGGAACTAAACAATATTCCCACAACCAGATAGCACTCTCTAAGGATGGCCTTACACCGTCATCTGATTTAGAAATGGCGAACGAATTTAATAGCTTCTTTTCATCGATTGGTGCCAACCTTGCAAGTAAAATTCCACAGACTCGGACATATATCAACACATATCTCTCAGGCAGCTATCCAAACTCTCTTCTCCTTTCACCAATCAGCCCGACAGATGTTGTGTCCATCATACACTCACTAAAAACCAAAGCTGGGAACATCAGTGAAATCCCATCCATTGTATACAAGAGCGCCTCCCATGCCCTTGCACCACCTATAGCTCTGCTGTTCAACAAATCCCTTGAGTGTCATACCTTCCCTGATATCCTTAAAAAAGCAAGAGTAACGCCAGTTCATAAAGGAGGTAATCCAGCAGACATAAACAACTATAGACCAATATCCAACCTACCCATACTATCAAAAATATTTGAAAAAATTATCTACAAACAGCTCTACTCCTATCTCGTAAAATTCGACATTCTTAGCCCCTGTCAGTTTGGCTTCCGCTCTCAAAAGAGTACCAACGATGCAATTATTAGTCTCCTTGATATAATTTACTCAGCCCTTGACAAAAATGAGTTTCCGACTGGACTCTTCATTGACCTGAGAAAGGCCTTTGATACTGTTAATCACGATTACCTCTTATATAAACTCCATCATTATGGAATCCGAGGCCATGCACTGGACTATATCCAATCCTATCTTAGTGATAGACACCAATGTGTAGCCATCAATAATATAACCTCTCCCATTCTACCAATAACCGTTGGGAGTGCCACAGGGCAGCATCTTGGGACCTCTTCTATTTCTTATATACATCAATGATCTGCCTAATGTCTCTAACATTCTGAAACCTATTTTGTTTGCTGATGATACTACCCTCATCTACTCCAACCCCAACCCACATACACTAAATGATGTTGTTAATAATGAACTAAAAAAAGTCCACTTATTGATGTCAACCAACAAACTAACACTTAACATAGAAAAGACCTACTACATCCTATTTGGAAGCAAATCTACAAATGCAATTCAGCTTCAGATAGACAATGTAAACATTAGCAATAAAAATGATGGAAAGTTTCTTGGCCTATTCCTAGACAAGAGACTCAACTTCAGCACCCACATACAACACATAACTAAGAAAGTCTCTAAAACAGTTGGTATACTCTCCAAAATCAGATATTATGTACCTAACTCTGCTCTCCTCTCTCTATATTATGCACTAATCTATCCCTATCTCAACTATGGTATCTGTGCATGGGGTTCAACCACTGCAAACCACCTCAAGTCCATCATCACCCAGCAAAAATCTGCTATGTATCAAAATAATATCAAATTCTGCTTTCAGACAACACACAGCCCCCTTGTTTAACTCCCTAAACATGCTTAACACAATCTCACTCCATAAATTCTCTTGTGTCAACTACATTTACAAAACCCTGTTCTTAAATGCAAATCCTTGTCTGAAACTCTTCTTGGACAGATGTAATAGGACCCATTATCACCACACCAGAAATAAATATCTCTTTGATATCCCCAGAGTTAAACTTAATCTGTGTAAACACTCTATGCAAATAAAGGGACCCAGTTTATGGAACTCACTCCCTACTGAATTGAAAAGCTGTCCAACTTTTACATCATTCAAAATCAATACTAAAAAGTACCTAATTTCATCTTTATAGTTTTTCACTTTTTGCCTTAAAATTGCACTGTATCTATTGCTACCCAATCTCCCAACCTTTATGTTCCCAATTTGAACATCTTTACCATTGTGATCATTGCTGTCTTCTTATATGTGCTGCCAATCTGCTGTATGGTGTTTATAAATCTTGTTTGTCTGTATCTATTGCTACCCAGTCTCCCAATCTTTATGTACCCAATCTGAACATCTTTACCATTGTGATCATTGCTGTCTTATACATGCTGTCAATCTGCTGTATGGTGTCTATTAATCTTGTTTAAATTACTAATCAAGCTGTCAATGTAATCAATCAGAGCTTTTAATATAACAATGTGCTTTAATATACTTACTAAGCTCTCTCATCTCATTTTTCTCTTGCAATGTATCTTTATCATTTATCAATTCTGATAGAAATTACCTACTTAAAATTATCTGCTAGATTAAGGACCTGCCCGAAACGCTGCACGTACTAGTGGCTTTACGAGAATGTAAATACTGTACTATCCAATGTATTCTCACAAACCCAATGTACCTTCTTGTATATATATAAATAAATAAATAAATGTAGACAATAAACATCACCGGTGCAAGAACTGAACCCTGTGGTACTCCACTTGTGACATTTCTCCAGTCCGATACATTGCCTCTGATTACTGCCCTCATTTTTAGGCGATGCTGTAATCACACGCTGAACAGCAGTGCTGTTAGCTCGTGCTGCGTGGACCAGCAGTGCTGTTAGCTCGTGCTGCGTGCACGAGCAGTGCTGTTAGCTCGTGCTGCGTGCACGAGCAGTGCTGTTAGCTCGTGCTGCGTGCACGAGCAGTGCTGTTAGCTCACGCTGCGTGCACGAGCAGTCCTGTTAGCTCGTGCTGCGTGCACCAGCAGTGCTGTTAGTTCGCGCTGCGTGCACCAGCAGTGCTGTTAGCTCGCGCTGCGTGCACCAGCAGTGCTGTTAGCTCGCGCTGCGTGCACCAGCAGTGCTGTTAGCTCGCGCTGCGTGCACCAGCAGTGCTGTTAGCTCGCGCTGCGTGCACCAGCAGTGCTGTTAGCTCGCGCTGCGTGCACGAGCAGTGCTGTTAGCTCGCGCTGCGTGCACGAGCAGTGCTGTTAGCTCGCGCTGCGTGCACCAGCAGTGCTGTTAGCTCGCGCTGCGTGCACCAGCAGTGCTGTTAGCTCGCGCTGCGTGCACCAGCAGTGCTGTTAGCTCGCGCTGCGTGCACCAGCAGTGCTGTTAGCTCGCGCTGCGTGCACCAGCAGTGCTGTTAGCTCGCGCTGCGTGCACCAGCAGTGCTGTTAGCTCGCGCTGCGTGCACCAGCAGTGCTGTTAGCTCGCGCTGCGTGCACCAGCAGTGCTGTTAGCTCGCGCTGCGTGCACCAGCAGTGCTGTTAGCTCGCGCTGCGTGCACCAGCAGTGCTGTTAGCTCGTGCTGCGTGCACCAGCAGTGCTGTTAGCTCGCGCTGCGTGCACCAGCAGTGCTGTTAGCTCGTGCTGCGTGCACCAGCAGTGCTGTTAGCTTGCGCTGCGTGCACCAGCAGTGCTGTTAGTTCGTGCTGCGTGCACCAGCAGTGCTGTTACCTTGCGCTGCGTGCACCAGCAGTGCTGTTAGTTCGTGCTGCGTGCACCAGCAACATGTACCAGCCATGGTGACTCGGTACTGAGGCTCTTACACCCGGGAATGTTGCCCAC
Source organism: Procambarus clarkii (assembly GCF_040958095.1). Lineage (NCBI taxonomy): Eukaryota > Metazoa > Arthropoda > Malacostraca > Decapoda > Cambaridae > Procambarus > Procambarus clarkii. The sequence goes on from NW_027189131.1 coordinate 1,592,961, forward strand.
TATATTTTTTTTTATAAATGGCATCTGTTTACTAGAGTCCTGAGGAAGCTGAGAATACAGAGAAATAGGGGGAATACAGAGAACATATACGGCACGCATAGACATGATAAAGCACCTAAATTATTGGGATCGTCTCAAAGTTCTCCGAATGACTAGAAAGGAGACGAGAGATATACCAAATAACATACACATGGAAAATACTGGAGGGCCAGGTCACAAATCTACACAGTAAAATAACAACATACTGGAGTGAACAATATGGAAGAAAATGCAGAATAGAACCAGTGAAAAGCAGATGTGCCATAGGCACAATCAGAGAACACTATAAACATCAGAGGTCCACGGTTGTTCAACGTCCTCCCAGCGACTATAAGAAATATTGCCGGAACAACCGTGGACATCTTCAAGAGAAAACTGGACTGTTTTCTAAAAAACATGCCGGACCAACTGGGCTGTGGTGGGTATGTGGGTCTGCGGGCTGCTACAAGCAACAGCCTTGTGGACCAAACTCTGACAAGTCGCCGGGCTTGGGGAGTAGAAGAACTCCTAGAACCACATCAAGCAAGCTGATGACATTGAAGTAATTAGGTAATAATATCTATGTGGCAACTCCCGCTTGACAGCTCGGGCATAGAAGACCTCCTCTGGTGCCAGCTATGTCAGCGCCTCTTTTTTGCCAGACTTCCCCACGCTATTTCGGCTAAAATATGCCACTTACGATTTTTTATTATTTTTCCCATGATTGGAGAACACAAATAAACACTTTTGTAAGATTTTTTTTATTTTTTTTTTTTTTTGCGCCTGTGGGTTTTGAAGGCCAAATAGCCCAGAGCAGGTTAGAGGTTAAAAGTCTCGTGGCTACACGGGGTTCGTGTAGTCACTAGACTTTTAACCTCTAAGCTGCTCTAGACTATTTGGCCTTCAACACCCACAGGCACAAAAAAAAAAAAAATACTTTGTCCTACAAATGTGTTTGTGTTCCCTGATCATGGGAAAAAAAATAAAATCACAAGGGGCATATTTTGGCCGAAATAGCGCGGGGAAGTCTGGCAAAAAAAAAAGAGGCATTGACACAGCAGGCACCAGAGGAGGTCTGCTCTGCCTGAGTTGTCAAGCGGGAGTTGCCACAAAGATATTATTACCTAATTACTTCAATGTCTCTAATTTTTTCAAAATTTTTTGCAGTAATATTATTCAATAGTGTGTAGTGTGATATATTTATATATACAGAGCACCACTTGGTTTCCGAACCCCTTGGGGACGAGACCCGTTGTTTATTATGTAAGTTCGTAAACGAGAAATGGAGGGAAAAAATAAATTAGAAATGTAAAAAAAAATTTTTTTTATTGATTTTTAAAATAAATTCTAGGGGGGAAAATCGACAGGTTCATAGCATAATTGCGACCATATTTTGTTTGTACTCACCAATAAGTGAAGTCCTGATCTGCTTATGTTGATTGATGTTGATGAAGCATAGTTATTTACATGGAAGAGGTAGTGGTGGATGTTGGTGGTGTTGGATTGACTGGGTCAACATGTGATGAGTCAGGTGCAGGTGATGCAATGCGAGCTTTCTTGGAAGCCATTGCAAAAGACTCTTTAATTGACATTTGTTTGTGACATCATCTGCCACTGGCTTCTTTGTCACCTCACACCTCTGTACCACTCCCACACTGCATTATCAACACTCTCCACCTTTGCTTTACTTACTACCTTTCTATTTCGTATTGCCTTACAACTGTCACTTTTAGAGAAAGTAAAAAATTATAGGTTTAGCCGGAAGAAGATAAAAAACAGTACTTTTGCTAATGCCATATCCAACGCACACGACACTTCTCGGGACACCGTTCCCCACCTTCTTAATTATTTTAACTTTCTTCTCAAATGTCATCACTGACCTCTTTCTTTTATGTATCCCACTTGTTGATGCTTTCACTGACACAATGCGTGCATTTGGAGCCGACATGGTGCACGGAAGTTCCTTGATTGTGCAGATATATCCAACAAAGTCACGGAATGAACACTCCAGCCTTGTGACAAATCAATGGGAACAATAGGCTGAGAATCTGTGACATCACAGGGTAGCAGGCACCATAGAGGTGGCACCAAAAACAGTCAGTGGGCAAACTAAACCATCTCCCACCCACCACCAAAGGCCGGTGCGACGCTTGTCTGGCTGCTTCCTCACCCGAACTTGGTTCGTGTAGGGTAACTCCCACCCCGGTCGGTGTGAGGCTTGGCGGACTGCTTCCTACCTGAACTTGGTTCGTGTAGTGTGACTCTCCAACCCCAATCGGAAAACCAAGTGGTGCTCTATAATAAAATGTGTGAATCATCGCTACACTGAAAATTATGGTGTGCATATTAGTGATTCATTTATGTTCATAAAAAATAAACAAATAGTTTTGCAGATATTACACTATACAAGTTACATATAAGTATCTGCATGTTTTGTTCACCATAACGAACCACTAAGATGTTATACAGAGTAAAAAATCAACGAGTAGTGGCCAACACACAGCAGCCAGCCAACCACTCACCACCACTTACTCCCTCAACACCACCTCACTCCCCAACATCCTCCTCCCACCATACTGATTTTTGCTTTTATTCACTTTATATAAGTATCTACATGTTTTGTTCACCATAACTGTTCAACTAAGCAAATATTGTGCACAAAGAGCATAGTGGCCACCCTTACACAGCATGACATGTCATACAGATTAGGCCCCATCCTCACCAAAATGCCTTCTCCCAACACTTCTTTTGCTGTTATTACACTATATATATACACATTATATATAAGTATCTACATTTGTGTTCACCATAACGAACCACTAAAGTTGGTATGCTGAGTCAAAAAGCAGCAAGGAGTCACACCAACCAGCCCGCCACTGGCTGCAACTCCCTCCCTCAACACCTCACTCGCCAACATCTTCCTCCCACCATACTGTTTTTGCTTCTATTCACTATATATAGATGTTATATATAAGTATCTGTACGTTTTGTTCACCATAGCGAATCACTAAGCCGGAATAGTAAGTACAGACAGCAACAGGTGGCCACATAGATTCGGAAGACGATGCTACAGCCCCCCCCACCCCACCCTCAATATTACTCCTCTCACAGCACAGCACAAATTGTCACAACAATCCTGCTATTATCAGAATCCTGGTCATTTTTACCACAGTCAGGGGTCTTCTGTAATACAATCATTGCTAAATAATACCGGTTACATATATGTTTTTACATTTTTTAGGCGAAGCTGTAATCACAAGCTGAACAGCAATGCTGTGAGCTCATGCTGTGTGTGCCAGCCTTGGTGGCTCACTCAGTACTGAGGCCCTCACATCCAGGAATGTTGCCCATGATTTTTTTTTTAAATGGCTTCTGTTTATAAGAGCCTTGAAGAAGGTGCTGTGAACCCCGTGTGTCTGTGGGCAGTTTAAATTTTGTGTAGTACTCTAAAACTTCATATGCAGTGATGCGCACTTTTGCGTCAGTTATTCAAAACTTCATATGCAGTGTTGCGTAGTTTAAGGGTTAAATCTTGCATGGTACTCCAACACTTTAATAGGTTTGGTGTGCAATTCTGCGATAGTTACACACCCCAACTAGTAATGTGTTTGTTTTGCAGTTTAAGGGTTAAGCCCTGAACAGCAGAAGGGTTAAGGGTGAGTTTGTTAGCAGTTAACCAAAGATGAACTTTATTTAGTTCAGTATTCACTGTATCATTCAGAGTAAGACGGTCAGGATTGGAGGAAATGAAGGTTGTGTCATCAGCAAATAAAATTGGGTTGAGGTGTTTAGAGGCATTTGGAAGGTCATTAACCCTTGGGAGGCAGCAGCTATGGGGCTAAGGCCTTTAACACTGCCAGGGACAGCAGCAAAATTAAAAAAAAAAATTGTCTTATAAAAGTGTTCATTTGTGTTCCCTGAGCATGTGGAATAAAAAAAAATTCATTGTACAGAGGTACCTCAAATAACGATCACCTGAAATGGAGAACATTTTGGGTAACGACCGGCCCGATCGCCGACAATTCGTCTTGTATGGCGACCGCTCGTTTGAATAACGATGACACCACATGATTGGGTCGCGCTGCTTCTTGCACATTCTCGGATGCCTTCGACGATGAAAATAAATTATGCTGTTTTTGTTTAAAGATGCTAATGATGCTGGGATATAAAGGGGTAAAGATGCTGAGATGTTGCAAAGCATTGACTTTTTTGTAGAAAAATTGAAAAAAAAAATAGAACAAATGTCAAAAAGGTTCGTGCGGTGGTCGGCAGGTAAACTGCTCCATGTTTCAGAAATAAAAAAAAACAAAAAATAAAAAAAAATGAAAAATTTTGAAAAACAGAACAAATACCATAAAGATGCATTCAGTGTTTGTTGGGTAGGCTGCTCCATTATTGAGACGTAAATGAAAAATGCAAAACAAATGGAACACATTTGAAACAAAGAAAGATTGCTATAATGGGGCAGCCTTCCTGACAAACACTGAATGAACCTTTATGGCATTTGTCCGTTTTCCAAATTGTTTCAACCTTTTTTTATTTTTTTATTTTTTTTATTTAAGAAACATGGAGCAGCCTACCTGCCGAACACCAAACGAACCTTTTGCTATAAGACAAATAAAAAAAAATATTGAACAAATTTGAAGAAAGAAAAATGTCCTAAAGGTTTGTTCAGTGTATGTAAGGTAGGCTGCTCCATTATTTAAAACATCGAATATCATAATAATGTTTTTCGGTAGTAGAACGGATTAATTTGATTTCCATTATTGTCAATGGGGACATTCGTTTTGTATGACGTCCGTTTCACATGATGATCACAGAGCCGGAACGGATTAAATTCGTTATTCAAGGTTCCACTGTACTTACCTACCCTCTCTGCCCACCCTGCCACCCACCACCTTAGTCTACCATCAGCCACCCACCTCCTTAGTCTACCATCAGCCACCCACCACCTTAGTTTACCATCAGCCACCCACCACCTTAGTCTACCATCAGCCACCCACCACCTTAGTCTACCATCAGCCATCCACCACCATAGTCTACCATCAGCCACCCACCACCTTAGTCTACCATCAGCCACCCACCACTTTGGTCTACCATCAGTCACCCACCTCCATAGTATACCATCAGCCACCCACCACCTTAGTCTACCATCAGCCACCCACCACCTTAGTCTACCATCAGCCACCCACCACCTTAGTCTACCATCAGCCACCCACCTCCATAGTCTACCATCAGCCACCCACCACCTTAGTCTACCATCAGCCACCCACCACCTTAGTCTACCATCAGCCACCCACCACCTTAGTCTACCATCAGCCACCCACCACCTTAGTCTACCATCAGCCACCCACCACCTTAGTCTACCATCAGCCACCCACGACCTTAGTCTACCATCAGGCTCCCACCACCTTAGTCTACCATCAGCCACCCACCACCTTAGTCTACCATCAGCCACCCACCACCTTTGTCTACTATCAGCCACCCACCACCTTAGTCTACCATCAGCCACCCACCACCATAGTCTACCATCAGCCACCCACCACCTTAGTCTACCATCAGCCACCCACCACCTTAGTCTACCATCAGCCACCCACCACCTTAGTCTACCATCAGGCACCCACCACCTTAGTCTACCATCAGCCACCCACCACCTTAGTCTACCATCAGCCACCCACCACCTTAGTCTACCATTAGCCACCCACCACCTTAGTCTACCATTAGCCACCCACCACCTTAGTCTACCATCAGCCACCCACCACCTTAGTCTACCATCAGCCACCCACCACCTTAGTCTACCATCAGCCACCCACCACCTTAGTCTACCATCAGCCACCCACCACCATAGTCTACCATCAGCCACCCACCACCTTAGTCTACCATCAGCCACCCACCACCTTTGTCTACTATCAGCCACCCACCACCTTAGTCTACCATCAGCCACCCACCACCATAGTCTACCATCAGCCACCCACCACCTTAGTCTACCATCAGCCACCCACCACCTTAGTCTACCATCAGCCACCCACCACCTTAGTCTACCATCAGCCACCCACCACCTTAGTCTACCATCAGCCACCCACCACCTTAGTCTACCATCAGCCACCCACCACCTTAGTCTACCATCAGCCACCCACCACCTTAGTCTACCATCAGCCACCCACCACCTTAGTCTACCAACAGCCACCCACCACCTTAGTCTACCATCAGCCACCCACCACCTTAGTCTACCATCAGCCACCCACCACCTTAGTCTACCATCAGCCACCCACCACCTTAGTCTACCATCAGCCACCCACCACCTTAGTCTACCATCAGCCACCCACCACCTTAGTCTACCATCAGCCACCCACCACCTTAGTCTACCATCAGCCACCCACCACCTTAGTCTACCATCAGCCACCCACCACCTTAGTCTACCATCAGCCAGGGACATCACTGGCTGGTGTGTGACAGGTGGTGTCCTCTTCTGTCTCATACTGTCGTCTTGTGGCTGGGTTGTGGACAGAGAAGCATTGTCTGACACTGGCTGGTGTGTGACAGGTGGTGTCCTTTTCTGTCTCATACTGTCGTCTTGTGGCTGGGTTGTGGACAGAGAAACATTGTCTGACACTGGCTGGTGTGTGACAGGTGGTGTCCTCTTCTGTCTCATACTGTCGTCTTGTGGCTGGGTTGTGGACAGAGAAGCATTGTCTGACACTGACTGGTGTGTGACAGGTGGTGTCCTCTTCTGTCTCATACTGTCATCTTGTGGTTGGGTTGTTTCTACCTCTCTGTTCTACCAGAGGGAGTTTCTACCTCTCTGTTCGGTTTTTTTGTTTTAGTTTTTACCATGTGGGGTTTGTTTTGTTATGCCTACCTTTCTGGGTGCCTAACCCCAGTCGATGGTAGATAAGGAAAACCCCAACCACAAGGGGGTTTTCCAAGGCCATTGCTCCCTGAAACCTCTCTGAAGGGGCCAGGTTCTGGCACTGGTCCCTGGTAGGTCTAAACTCCTTAGCTAATGTCCCGGTCTAATATAACATACATTAGCCCGATAAGCTCCAGGGAGCCTCCGGGGCTCACCCAGAAAATGGCGTTTCATTACATTCAACGCTGGTTTTATGGGGTACTGTGTCAAAGGCTTTCTGGCAGTCCAGGAAAATGCAGTCAGCCCACCCTTCCCTTTCCTGCCTAATTTTTGTTGCCTGGTCATAGAATTCTAGTAAACCTTTGAGGCACGATTTAACATCTCTGAACCCATGTTGGTGATGATATTCATTCCCAAACCCAAGAAAGACCCCCACCAACCTGGCAACTACCGTCCAATCTCCCTCTTAGACACAATAGGCAAGTGCTTTGAAAAAATCATGTCAAACCATCTTAACTACTACATGGAGTACAACAATCTCTTCACAGAAAAGCAGTTTGGCTCTCGAGCACATAGATCAACCCAGCACGCAATAAACATCATCTACGACGCCGTAAGCTCAATTCGCAAGCAAAAACAGGTAGCTTTGATTGCGACGAGGGACATACACAAGGCCTTCGACAGCTTGTGGCACGATGGTCTTGTGTACAAATTAGCAGACTTACCAGCGCAAAAATGGACCCTCCTCAGGCTGATCAGAAATTTCCTTAAGAATAGGCAAGTTACCCCCAGCTTCAAGGCAAAAGAGGCCGCAGCCTTCACCCCAACAGCTGGAGTCCCCCAAGGATCATGCTTGAGCCCGGTTCTCTTCAACATCTTTGTAAACGACCTGCCCCAACCAGAGTATTGGGACACCATTATCGTGCAATTTGCGGACGACGTAGCACACGTAATAACATCTAACCCTAGCAGCCAAGCGGCCAAGCATGCAACTGTAACCCGTAAGGCAAACGTAGAACTAGCAAGGACTGCTAACTGGGAAAGGAAATGGAGGATCACCACTAACCCAGAAAAGATCCAATTAAGCACTGTCGGCTGTATGGCCTTCTCAATCGAAAATGAGGGGGGAATAAGAATCAGGGGTGAACCCATAGCCATCTCAAACTCCAACACAGTGCTCGGTTACAACTTCAACAGGCTACTAAACTCCTCCCAGTACGTATTCCAGAAGACAGCGATGGTCCGGGGCTCACTGGCGAGGCTCTTCCGTTTCAAGCAAGCCCCATCCCACATCAGGCTCCACCTGAACAGAATGATCATAAGGCCTAGCTTGGAATACCCTTACGTTCCCCTGAACCTCACCAACAAATCCAACATGCTTAAGATCCAACGAGTACAAAACAAAGCACTTCGCTTTGCAGAGGGCCTGACTCTGAGGGACAGGGTAAGAACTGACCAAATCCATGAGACGCTCAACATGAAGCCAGTGAACATCAGGCTCAGCTACCTGGCCAGAAGACAGCTGTACCGCATGAAGAACATGTATGTCCCAGACCCCGAAGATCCCTACGTAGCAGAAAACACCACCAGCGACTACGAGATTCACGAACCACCACACAGAACCAGAAGAATCACTCCAACAAAAAGTGATCAGACACATCCATGATGAGGCCTTCCAAAGACCTCAAATACTAAGCGGCCTGCCAGACGACCCAGATGAGTGGCCCATCCCGGACCCGATCTACACCAAATGAAGAATAAAGAAAAAATAAATAAACAAATATATATATATATAAAAAAATAAATAAATAAATAAATAAACAAAACTCCTACAAAAAAATATGAAACCAAAAAACCATTTGTCGTGGAATCAGAAGTGTAACTACCCTGATGTTGCTAAGATTAGCCTCCTTCAGCCAACTCCATCGGCTCTAGTGCTTTAGGACACCAACAAGGTCACAAACACTAGTCCCCCCAGCCAATGTACTGACAACCCAACATAACACATACACAAACAAACAACACATACAAAAATGTCAACCCATGGTGGACAGGCCACCGAACTTTCAAACCTCCTCTCTCTCTAAACCCGCATCCTCTTCCTGAATTTCATCTCCCCATCCCTCTACCTCCCCCATCCTTTCCATTCCGTATGGACATCAAAGCTAAAGCATGTTGGTGGTGCATAAGTTATTTCCCTCCAGATGCTCTACGAGCTTTTTCCTCACGATCTTCTCCATCACCTTGCATGGTATACAAGTTAGGGAAACAGGCCTGTAGTTCAGTGCCTCTTTCCTGTCACCCTTCTTGTATATTGGGACTATGTTAGCTGTCTTCCAACTTTCTGGTAGGTCTCCTGTTTCCAGTGACCTGTTATACACCATAGAGAGTGGCACACTTAGTGCTTCTGCACCTTCCTTTAGTATCCATGGTGAGATTCTGTCAGGCCCAACAGCCTTTGTCACATCCAGCTCCAACAGACACCTTTTGACCTCATCACTGGAGAGGTCAAATTCCTCCAAGGTTGCTTGCTTTGCCTCCGCCTCATTTAGTGCAGGGGCTTCTCCTTGTTTTATTGTGAAGACCGCCTGGAATCTCTTGTTGAGTTCACACACCTCAAGGTGTGTGGTCAAGGAGAGCCTTTTGGGCAATTTTAATTTTTAGTTCCTCAATTGTCACTGTACCGAGAGCAATTTGTGCATCAATCAACCAGTCCTCAATATCTCTGTTTCGGGCTAGTGGGTTCCTGGGTAGTTCTCCTGTGTGTAACCTAGGAACATCTGGGTGGGTTATGAACTGTAGCCCATAAGGGTTACCACACGGTACCATGGAAGGGTTTGTATTACAAGGGACTTTTGCTGGTATATTACTTGCCTTGCAGTGATGGCAGGGTACTCTATCCTCCTTAGTGGGTAAGGTCCCCCGATGTCTGGACACTTGTCTGGGCTTGATATATGTTGACATCTTCGTGGTGGCCCCCTGGTGTGCAGGTCCTGCACTGCTTTGCCCTACATGGCTAACCTTCCTAGGGGTAGATAACCTATGTCTTTCACCCCCATCACTCAGGCTAAGGGTTATCACTGACAAATTGCTCTTATCACTAGTATACTCCAGGGGAGTACCCGACGTGTCTCCACTCATGTCAATTGAGACAAAACCTGAAAAGTCTGCTCTGGGGTTCAGGGTAGCAGGGGTAGCCATGGTAAACAAAAAGAGGATGGTGGGGGAGGGGGGGGAAGGGCACTCAGACCTTTGAAACCAAACACAAGTGGGAATTACACACTGACTTTTCCTTAACTTGCCCTGGCTGGATGAACAAAAGAGCATGAAACCAAAACTTTACCTTGCAGGTGGCTGTCAACAATAAACCTGTAGATATCCTAGCATTCAATACAACTTTACATTCCCCCTGGCTACACATAAACTTTAAGAATGTCACACATTCAAATATAAGCACATGGTTATAACAAGGCACCTGAAATAAGTAAATTTGGCCACCACTTCACAGTGGTCACACATTGTATATAAATAAATTAAATTTACAGTCTCCGTGGTGTAGTGGTAAGACACTCGTCTGGCGTTCCGCTAGCGCTATGTCATGGGTTCATATCCTGGCCGGGGAGGATTTACTGGGCGCAATTCCTTAACTGTAGCCTCTGTTTAACACAACAGTAAAATGTGTACTTGGATGAAAAAACAATTCTTCGCGGCAGGGTATCGTATTCCAGGGACCTGCCCGAAACGCTACGCGTACTAGTGGCTGTACAAGAATGTAACAACTCTTGTATATATCTCAAAAAAAAAATTCTAAAAACAACATAAGAGCCCAAGAATTAGTGATGTCTACTAGCAAAATAACCTCAAAATAGACAGTGCAATTGGCCACAGTTGTAGCCTAGGTAAAATACTCCCTAGACTGAAAATATATATATATATATATATATATATATATATATATATATATATATATATATATATATATATATATATATATATATATATATATATATATATATATATATATATATATATATATATATATATATATATATATATATATATATATATATATATATATATATATATATATATATGTGGTAAAGCTAGACACTACATGAGCTGCCACTAGCATAGGGATAGGTGCCTATGCATACAAATAATCTTGTCTAACTCCCAACTGACAAATGGTAGAATACCTGAACTACAGTTAGTCAAAGAAAATTTCCTCAAACTTAAGGTTGTTTACTGACAGAATTGTTCACTGATACAAAAAAGGGCCTGGAGTTAGGCAAAGAAATGTCATAAAACAATGTCTTATAAACTATTGTGGTAAGTCTTAAACGGTAAACAATTTTGTGGTAGCATGACCCAACCGGCCAAAGCACGCATGGGTTTACCCAGATGGGGTCCCGTAAACTACCGTGTAAGATACGTACATGTGCTCAGCTGTGTGTCACAGGGGGTTATCCACATTTACTTTGTAATCCATTTGTGTATTGTGGTTAGAGTAGTGTATTGTTAAAACCCATGGCCCTTGTAGTGACCCAAGAGGAGTGGAATGGAGTAATGACCTTAAGTCCCAGTTTGTAGAGGCCTAAACCGTTGTGTGTGTTCCCTTGTGCCAGTGGTTCCCCTGAGGTGTGTGTTGGTGGAAAGGAACCTCCTCCCCCCTTTTTGTCTGTATCAATCATGTGGTGGATCCTAGTACCCCCCCCCCTCCTCCCTCTGTTCTAATCAGTGTGAGGACATTGGTATTTTTTAAATATACACTCTATTGTAAAATTGTACCCCAAGGTGTATTTCTTGTCCCATGTAGATAGAACTGGTGATTATTGCTATATAGATCTCTGCACTTCCATTATTTATAAGAAAGTAAGAGCGGGTGTTGTTAGCGATACTCTAGGATACGACTTGCAATCCCGTACCTTACATCATGGATGCGTCGTTTCTTGGCTGGTACTTTGTGACCAGTGCTCACCAGGCGGGCCTGGGTCGGTGGGGTCTGTCCTTCCGTTGGGCTCACAGCACGGTGCGGGAGTTTGAGGCTGTGTGGGTGTTGCTCCGGAGGAATGGGGTCGCTTGCGATTGGATTGACGATCGGGCTCCATTCGGACTGTTCCCTGGTGGTTCATTGCCTGAACCGAGGGGGTTTCCTTGCGATCCTTGGCGCTTTGGGGCTGGTCGCTTCGAGTGACTCATCTGCTGAGTTCTCGGGGTTTGGCTCTCTTGGCAGTTCACTTTCAGGGGGTGTTCAACATCCTGGCAGATGGCCTGTCCCGGTTCATTCCCCTTTCCATGGAATGGACAGTTGACGCCAACTCATTTAGTTGGCTCTGCCAGACATTCAGGCCTCTGGAAGTGGAGTTCTTCGCATCGGCGTGGTCGAGGCATCTCCCGGTATACGCGGCTCCTTTCCCTGACTACGAGGCAGTCGGGGTCGATGCCTTTTGGCAGACTGGTCGAGGTGGGGTTATCTTTACCTCTTCCCCGCTGTTCCGCTGTTGCTCCAGGCCCTGGCTCGCTAGGAGACTTACCAGTGGGAGAGTAGTCCTCTTGGGCTCCTTGGTGGCCGGCCCAGCCTTGGTTTCGAGTGCTGCTTGCTCTGTGTCCAAACCTGGGAGTCTTCCTGCCGCTCTGCCTATTTCAGGAGATCGCCCCAGTCCGCTACATGGCTGGTTCGATCTTCCCCTCGAGTCTTCGTGTCTGGTATTTTTTTACTCGAGTCTATCACCATTTGTATGGAGAGCAGGTGGCTTCTTTGATGGTGTCCCACGTGTGTGCTTTGTCTCGGCGTCAGTATGAAGTTTCCTGGCGGCCCTTTCAGTTTTTCTTATCCCTTCGTAGGTTTACTTTGATTTCTGATGCTGTGGTGTTGTCCTTTTTTTCGTGGTTGTTTCAGGACCATCATCTTAGACCTAATAATGTCGCCTCTTATCGTGCGGCACTGGCAGAGCCACTACAGCTTGCGTTCGGGGTTGACTTAACTTCTCCACAGTTTGGCAAGCTGTCTCGTGCATTTTTTCACCTCTGGCCTGTTCACTCGCTACCCGAGTCATCCTGGTCTTTGGATCGGGTGCTCTCCTTTCTCTCTCCTCCTCAGTTTGTAGTGGCCTCTTGGGTTAAGGATTGTTTCTCTAAGGCTCTTTTTCCTGTTGGAATTGGCCTCTGGGGGTCGGGTCGGTTAGCTTCATGCTCTCCTCCGGCGCAGGGGTTTCTGCCTGTATGGTCCTGGTAGTAGGTTTGATCAGTTGCAGCCATCTCCTTTTATGGCAAAGAATAGGACTGCTGCTTTCTGGAGCAGTCCTTGGGTTGTTGATGCTTGGTTGGTTAGGCTGGGGGGTGCATCACGTTTTGTGTCCAGTTGCGGCTCTCTGCCATTATCTGTGCCCCATGGCTTCTGTGTCCGGGGATGCCCTATTGGGTTGATTTGGTTTCCCCTTCTTCCTTGTTCCAGGGTTCAGGTCTCCCAGGTCGTCCGCAGGGTTATTCGGTCCAGCCAGCCTGCGGTCTATCCCCGTGCCCACGGTATTCATAAGTTTGCTGTGCTTGCTGCCGTCTTCGGTACCATGTCTTAGGCTGATATTCGGGCGCGGGGTTTTTGGTGGTCGAACAGGGTCCTGGCTGCACGCTACCTGGTCAATGTTCCTGGGCCTAGTCGGGCCTGTGTCGCTTTGTATCAGCGGTTGCAGTGTGTTGTCTTGACTTCGGGTTGAGGAGTGAGTGCCGACCACCTCCCGGGTAAGTCCATTTTTATTTTTGTCTTTGGGTAAGTAGCTCCGAGGAGCCGAAGGGCATTCCCCTAGAAAACCAGCATTGAATGTAATGAAACACCATTATCTGGGTGTGATCTGGAGGCTCCTCGGCAACCCTCCCTCCCTCCGGTCGGCAGTTTTTTTTGCATGTTTTTGACATCCAGCCTCAGAACTGAGGTGTGGGTATCTGGCATGAGGGTCTGGGGCTCCCCCTTCCCCCTTCCAGGGAGGGGGGAGCTGTGCAGACAAGCTACGCGGCGATGTGGTGACGTCATGCTCATTTCTGGGGGGAGCCCCGTCGGCTCCCCGGAGCTTTACCGGCTGATATGCTAATGTCAGACTTTGGCATCAGTCATGTGTATGGAGTTCTAGGGCCTACCGGGGACCACGAGCCAGAACCTGGCCCCCTCAGAGAGGCAAGGGGAGCAATGGCCTATAGAAACCCCCGTGTGGTTGGAAGCATTCTATGTCTGCCATCGACCGGGTCAAGCATCCAGAAAGGTAAGCATTCCAAAACAAACCCCTATTCTGGTGAAAATTGCTACCGAAGCCGAACTAGTGAATAGAACTCTTCAACAGAAAACAAGGAAACTAGTATGACGTCATACGTCACCGCGCCGCTGTCTGCGCAGCTTCCCCCTCCCCGGGAGGGGGAAGGGGGAGCCCCAGACCTCCCACGCCGGCTATCCACCCATCAGTTCTTCGGCTGATGCTATAGGCAATGGTTATGTGCTCCGGCTCCAGTGGTTGTTTCAGCACTGTACCTAGAGTGTGGTGTCTGTTTTCTAGGTGGTGCGTGAGCCGGGAGTGATTCTTCAGTACTCGGGCTGCATGCGCCTAGGGTTCCCTTCCCTAGGTGCCCTGTAAGTACTGCCCTTGGGGCTTGGGGCCACCTTCCACAAGTTCCTTGGGTCCTGCCCCTGCTTGGCCGTTTACTGCTTGGTTTTCGGCCGCTCTTTGTGTGCTCGGGTGTTCTGTCTCCCTTGTTCGCCTTAGAGTAAGGGGCAGTGTTTGCACTGGTGGGGCGCGGGGTACTGTGCAGCTTGTCTTTACCAATCATAGCGGCCGGCTCTGTTCCGCTTGGGTACGCTGTCCTATTGCGGGGTTTTCTTTTTCTTTTGTTTATATACCTGGTGGGGGGGGTCTGCCTTCGTTCTTGCCCCTGGTGTCCCTTGTGTTCTGAGTATTTCTGGTGGTACCCCCTGCTAGGTCCCCGTGAGTGTACACGTCCCGGGGGTTCAGCTCTTAGAAAGTTGTTTGGTAGCTTGGGTGCCGGTTAGCAGTACCCTGCCTGGGATTACCTGAGCGCGAGTCCTCTTAAAGTAAACGCTCGGGACCCTGGGAAACCCCTGGGGGCGCGCGGGTCCGATGGATGTGACCCCAGAGCCCCCCCCCCTCGCTTCCAGCGAGTTTGAGGGTTGCTCTCACCTTTTGTCTCTGGGTGACTCTCTGTTTTGCCTCCGTCTGCTGCCTGTGGGGTCGGTGACACCTTCGACCCGGTGTCCTGCGAGTTTGGTTGCTCGTTGTGGCTCGGTTACCCAGTTGTGCTAACAAAGCGGGTGCGGGCAGCAGGGGCGTTGCAGTTGAGCCTTGGTGGTGGCAACGTTCTCGTGGTTTCCTCCCCGGGAGCCCCGGGGCTGCCCCGTTGTAGTTCGTTTTGGGACTTGGGGGTGTTGGTTGCTTCGGTTCCATCCACGCCCCCTTGTCTTTCCCCTGGTTCACCCTTCCTGCCTGCATCCGGTTCCTTACCGTCTGTAGGTTCAGGGCGGGGTGTTTGGTGGTGTTGAGACTCGGGCAGTCTCGGGGAATTCCCCTTCCAGGGTGGTGACGGGGGCATTTGGGCCTGTTCCTCCAGCTGTGTTGTATGAGTCTGCCAGTGGGCTCCCTTCCTTAGTGTTTTCATGGCTGCCCCGGTTTTCTGGTACGGCCGGGGCTTTGGGGGAACGGCTCGGCCCCGGGGCCTGTCGTGTAGGTTCCCGGGGCTGGGGAGGGGCTGACTTGGGGGGGCCTTGGCCCCGTTAGACCCCGTGGGGGTTTTTATCCCCCTCTAGGCGGGGCTTGTGGTTACGCGGAGTGGGGTCTTTCCTCCCCACTCCCCGTACGTGCTGTTGGACGTCGGCCCCTCCCCGGGCTCGGTTCCTTGGCCTTTGAGTCGGTTGGTTCCGTCCTGGGGGTGGATGTTTCCTCCCCCGCTTTTTGGGACGGTGTTTTTGTCATGTTTCCCCGTTCGATGGGGTTCTGCGTGACTTCTGATCTCGGGTGCGCCTGCGCCTTCGTGTGCCTTCGGGACTAGTGTTGGCTTCTGTGTTCTCGCGGGTACGGGAAGGTTTTTCGCTACTTCCCGCATTATTGGAACGTCTGTCGGCTCCTAGTACTTGTCGCCCTGTTGGGCTACTTGTCGCCCTGTTGGGCTTCTTGTCGCCCTTTTGGGCTACTTGTCGCCCTGTTGGGCTACTTGTCGCCCTGTTGGGCTACTTGTCGCCCTGTTGGGCTACTTGTCGCCCTGTTGGGCTACTTGTCGCCCTGTTGGGCTACTTGTCGCCCGGTTAGGCTACTTGTCGCCCAGTTGGGCTACTTGTCGCCCGGTTGGGCTACTTGTCGCCCGGTTGGGCTACTTGTCGCCCGGTTGGGCTACTTGTCGCCCGGTTGGGTTCCTATTTTTTTTTTGGGGGGGCTCTTTGCTTCTTTGGCCGGTTTTATTGTTCCTGCTTCCTCTTTTGGCTCCTTTTCTCGTGCAATAGTCCTGGCTGGCGCCTTCCCGCAGGGAGGGCGTGCGGTTCGGCCAGCATGTTATACGCATGCGCCGTGGAGTTTGTTTTGGTCTGGGCGGTGTTTCAGTGCTGGGGTTTTGCGCCCTTTTTGCTACAGTGCTTCGCCTCTCGTTCTTCTCCCTGGCTGCGGTATGTGCCCCTTCGCGCCGGGGGAGTCCTGGTTCCCAGTTGTGGGGAGGACACCGCGGTTTTCCCTGTGTCATGGGTGTGGACCGCCTCCTTCGCCTCTCCCTGTTCTCCTGCGGGTCCGGCAGGGTCCGGCTCTGGCGTCTTCACCTGGCGGTGCTCCCAAGTTCTTCTGGGCACGGTTGAGTCGTGTCAAGTTCGAGCCACCATTCGCCAGGTGAGTTTCTGCGGTCTGGCGTCTTTTGGCCGGGCGCTGGATGCGGCGGTGTTTATATACCTGTCTTTATTTAGGTATATTTTTGTACGACTGAGACCGTTCGCACACCAGTGACTGTCCCTTTATCACCCCTTCCTGTCCCCCTCATGTGCATGCCCAACCCATGCTGGAGTCATTCAGGGGACCCTCCTTTTTTAATGTTGTGAGGTGTGGGGGTTGTAGGGTTGGTTCTGTACTCACCTGGTGAGGCTCCTGGCTGTGCTTGCAGGATTTGAGCTCTGGCTCTTGGGACCCGCCTATCTGGTAGAACTTGCGGGATAGTACCAGTGGAGTGCAGTGGTGCTATTGGCACTTTTGGGGAACACTGTATTACCATCAGTGGTCTGTGCTTGTTACACGACCTACTTGCGAGCATAAGCCTTCTTGCTGGTTCGTCCGTGGACTTCCAGGGCGCACTGGCCTGTTTTCGTATGGCAGTTCCGGCCCGTCCTGGTTGTGGGGTTATGTGGGCCGGTGGACTGCTCCTAGCAGCTGCCTGGTGGGCCATCCTCTGGCCGGTCTGGCCTGACCTTGGGCCGGGCTTGAGGTGTAAAAGAGCTCCCAGTACCTCATCCAGCAGGTATCGAGCGGGGTTTCTCCGCCGTCGGTCGCCTGGTGCAGGTTTCTGGGCCTGCAGGGTTTTGTCGTGTCTCCGTTGGCCCTGTCTGGGGTCTGCCTGCTCCGTTCTCTGCCTTTGCAGAGGGGAGTTGCTATTTACATGTTGCATGTTGCAGTGGTGCCTGTTGCTGCTGCTGCACGTGTGCATTGGTACTGTGTTTCACGGTGATGTGTCCTTGTTCCTGTGTCCGGTTGTGGAGTGGCACTTTGCTGCCGTTTTGTGCCTGGGGATTGCATGGGGTTTTTGTCCCTGCCTGATTGTCCACCCCTGGTTGTTCTTCTGTTTTTTTTTTTGTGCTTCTGCTTTTTCTTCCTGCCTCCTCTGCAGCAGGGATGTTCTGCGTGTGTTCTTAGGCGTTGGTCAGCCTGTGTCCTGTGATGTGCTTCTTTGTCTCGGTCTGTTGCAGTTGTTCGTGCCCCTTGGTTCGGGTCCTGTTCTGGCAGTGACCCTTCCGCCTTCTTTGGTTTTCCTAGCTTGCCCTGCCGGTTGTTGTTGTTTTTTTTTTTTTTCGGGGGGGTTCTTGCAATGTCTCGCGTCGGACCCGTCGTTTCTGAACTCCTGGCGGGCTTGCATGCTTCAGGGAGTTTTTCTGTTCGGCAGACGTTCCATCTCCTTGTGCCGCCTGGGTTTCGGTGGTCGCGCCCGAGATCTTCTCGCGGCTCCGCCTTTTTCCTGGGCTCGGGAGGGCCTTGTCGGGGCTGCTTATGTTCTACCTCGTGGTCTTGCCTCCGGTTGGTGGTCGGGTGGCTTCGTGGTAGGTGTCCCACCTGCGTGCTTCTCTTGGCGGCAGTATGGGGTATTTTGGCGGTCCTTCCTTTTCCTGTCCCTTCTTAGGTGGTTCCTCTTGTTAGCTTGGTTTACTCTCGGCTTGGTTTTCTAGTGGGGGTTGGGGGCCGTCGTCTTGCCACATACTGTCGCCTCTTTTCGTGCGGCGCAGGCGGAGCCGCTTCAGCTTGCTTTCGGTCTTGGTGTTGCTTCTGCACCGTTAGTCAGCTGTCTTGTGCGTCATTTCACCTCCGGCCTGTTCGTGCGCCGCTTGCACCATCCTGGTCTCTGGTCAGCGTGCTCTGTCTTCTCCTCGGTTGGTAGTGCCCCTTCGGTTCCGGTGTGTTTTTTCGTCGGCTCTTTCCTTTGGGCCTTTGCCTCTGGGGGTCGGTTCGCTGAGTTTTCTTGCTCCTTCGGTTTTAGCGTTTTGGTTGTTTGATGGCAGCAGTCTCCATCTTTTCTGGCGCGGGGTGGGGCTGCTGCATTCTGGAGGGGTCCAGGGTTTGTTGGTGCTTCGTTGGTCGGGCCGGGGGTGTGTCGTTTTTGTGTTCAGTGGCGGCCCTCCGCTGTTGTTTGCGTGCCACGGCGTTTGGGTCCGGAGCGCGTTTTGCGTTGATCCGGTTCTGTTCTTCCCGGTTCGCGGGTGATGGTGTCCCGGGTGGTCAGCCGTGTTCTTGCGGCTAAGCTGCCTGTATTCTTCCCTCATGCCTGTGGCGTTCGTGGCTTCGCTGCTCTCGCTGCCGTCTGGGCGACGTGGCCTTGCAGTCTTTCGGGCATGGATTTCTGGTGTTCGTGCAGGGGCCTTGCTGCTCATGGTTCTCGTGTTGTTCCCGGGATTTTCGGGGCTGTGGCGCCTTGGGTTGGCGTTTGCTGCCGGTTGTCTCGCCTCCTTGGGGGGTGCGTGGTGACCGCCTCCCGGTTTTGTCCCTTTGACCTTCCTCTGTGGATAGTTAGCTCCGGGGAGCCGACGGGGCTCCCCCCAGAAAACCAGCGTTGAATGTAATGAAACGCCATTTTCTGGGTGAGACCCGGAGGCTCCCCGGCAACCCTCCCTCCCTCCGGTCGGCGTTTTTCGCTTGTTTTGACATCCAGCCTCAGAACTGATGGGTGGATAGCCGGCGTGGGAGGTCTGGGGCTCCCCCTTCCCCCTCCCGGGGAGGGGGGAGCTGCGCAGACAGCGGCGCGGTGACGTATGACGTCATACTAGCTTCCTTGTTTTCTGTTGAAGAGTTCTAGTCACTAGTTCGGCTTAGGTAGCAATTTTCACCAGAATAGGGGTTTGTTTTGGAATGCTTACCTTTCTGGATGCTTGACCCGGTCGATGGCAGACATAGAATGCTTCCAACCACACGGGGGTTTCTATAGGCCATTGCTCCCCTTGCCTCTCTGAGGGGGCCAGGTTCTGGCTCGTGGTCCCCGGTAGGCCCTAGAACTCCATACACATGACTGATGCCAAAGTCTGACATTAGCATATCAGCCGGTAAAGCTCCGGGGAGCCTCCGGGTCTCACCCAGAAAATGGCGTTTCATTACATTCAACGCTGGTTTTTTGGTTGAGGAGTTCTGTCCACTATTTCGGCTTTCTGTAGCAATTTCCTAACCAGAATAAGGGTTTGTTTTGGGGCGCTTACCTTTCTGGGTGCCTAACCCGGTCGATGGAAGACATATAATTCTTCCAACCTCACAGGGGTTTTTGTAGGCTATTGCTCCTCGTGCCTCTCTGTGGGGGTCAGATTCTGGCTCGTGGTACCTGGTAGGCGTAGAACTCCATTCACATCGACTGATGCCAAAGTCTAATACAGCGGTACCTCAGCTTACGGATTTAATCCATTCCCAGAGACGATTCGTAAGCTGAAAATTCGTAAACCAAAGCAAATTTTCCCATAAGAAATAATGTAAATTTAATTAATCTGTTCCACACTCCCCAAAAAATTAACTTCAAAGTAAATTTTATTCCTAATTCACCAAAATCTTCAGTACTAACGTATGTATAAGTTTTTCCTTATCTTTATTGATGACTCTTGTTTGCGTATGGAAGACGGTGAGGAGGGGAAGAGGAGAGGTGTTAGTGTTTGGAAGGGGTCTTCTTCCATTATAACATCGGGCAGTAATGACTTCTTTGCGGTACACTCTCTGGCATGTTTTGCCTGCATACCACTAGGACCTGCCTGTGGCTCACTGCTTGATTTTCTCACTAAAAATCTATCCATAGAGGATTGTTTTTCTCTTTGTCGTAACACTTTGTTCTACGTTCATCTACGTTCTCTAATTACTCAACAGAAACCTGCTATTAGAACAATATCAAACTCTGGCCCCAGACAGCACTTGGTATTCTTACTAAAGTCTTTAAATATGTTAGATATTAATAAGTCACTGCACATCCTCTCATGTGTACTCTATATATTTAAAACTCTGAACAGTAATGCCAATCATGACCTTAAGGATTAAGCTTTAGTCTAAGTGGTTTTTTTTCCCCACACCTTGCCCAAAATGCTCTGTGTATTAGTGGCTTTAGGTACCAGTATTGTATGTACTAACTCTATCTATAAATCAAACATTATGTTTGTTTGTAACTCATCTTGTTTGTATGTACTTTTTCCATGAATAAACATTTTGATTTTGATTTGATTTTTGACTTGTCTGTAGTGACGTATCACAGTGTAATTAAAAAGGTTGATGCAACGGTCTACTACAGCTTGCTCTGGGTGAGTCGTTTCGACAAAAGTTTGCATTTCTTCCCACAGTCTACACCACATCCTAATTGTTGAGGAAGGGGCATTCCATACTGCCTTCTCCTCCCCTGTAAACATTTCCTCAGCTGCCTTTTGTTGCTGCTTCTTGCGAAGGGCTAGGAGTTCTTCGGTGGTCAGTTCTTCGCTGTGTTCTTCCACCAACTCCTCCATATCAGCACCATCCAACTCCAAGCCCAATTTCCGGCCCAGAGTAACAATTTCCTCGACAATAGACACTTCAGATCCAGGCTCAAACCCCTCAAAGTCTAGTTCTGAAACACAGTCAGACCACATTTTAAGGATTGAACCTTTCCACTGGCTTTCTTGGGACCTATGACAAGATATATAATAATAACGTTTATGTTCAAATACCTAAAAATCCGAAAAAAACTGAAATTGTTTTCAGAGAATTCAGGCGCGATTGCCACTAGGCAGGAGGCACTGGTAAACTAAGGCACGGTTGCCGTACCACCACGTGCTAGGTCGGCCATACGCGTATCAACAGACTTCGTTTCCCGAGGCAAAGTTCGTAACCAGATTCGGATTTTACGAAGAAATTGGGCACGTAACCCTAAAAGTTCGTAAAGAGGGATATTTGTAAACCGAGGTGTCACTGTATATCCATATCAGCCTGAATAGCACAGGGAAGCCTTCTTGTCTCACCCAGAAAATGGCGTTTCATAACAACCAACTCTGTTGTTTTGCTGCTCGGCACTTATCCCACCCTTGGGACCAGCTGGAGTTTCGTGGCCCTTGTTTGGCCTTGGGTAGAGAGTGGTATTGTGCTGGTTGGGGACGTCAAAATGTTGTGCTGCCTGCCTACCTATGTGGCGGCCGATTTCTGTTTTCTCTGGGGACATTGTACTTTTTGTGCGGTTTTTCTTTTGTTTTTATTTTCCTTGCCTGGTGTGGCTATAGTTCCACTTATACAGTGCAACCTCGATTCAACGTACTATATGGGACCAACCTCAGTTTGTTGGAGCGTTGGATTCGCTGCAAGAGGTGACCTTCAGGAGGCGTTTGTATCAGTGTCTTTTTTTTTTCTTGTTAACAATAAAAATGCATTATCATATTATATACTGTACCTATATATTATTACTCTACTAACAAATACTGTGTTACATTTGTTATTTACCTTATTGTTGGAGTTATATCTATCTTGAAGTCTCATGGAGTTGTGAATGCTGTACAGTAAATACATACTGTAGTGTATTATGCCGTTAACAATTGTGTTGAGTAGTTCTGCTGTATGTTGAGTACTACAATACAGTTTATGAAAACTATTGTACACTAAAATTACTGCAACTTTAATTTTAACACTATGTTTTGATTTGTCGAGAGGCTGGAGTGTTCATTCTGTGACTTTATTGGACATATCTGCACAATCAAGAAACATCCGTGCACCATGTCGGCTCCAAATGCACTCATTGTGTCAGTGATGGCTGACTGGTGGGTGGATGGGCAGGCAGGCAGGCAGGCAGGCAGGCAGGCAGGCAGGCAGAGCTAGGGAGGGAGGCAGGGAGGGAGGCAAGCAGGCAGGGAGAGGCTGAGATGTAGGCAGGGAGGGAGGCAGAGCTTGGGAGGAAGGCAGGGAGGCAGGCAATGCTTGGGAGGGAGGCAGGCAGGCAGGCAGGCAGAGCTTGGGAGGGAGGCAGGCAGGCAGAGCTTGGGAGGGAGGCAGGCAGGCAGAGCTTGGGAGGGAGGCAGGCAGGCAGAGCTTGGGAGGGAGGCAGGCAGGCAGAGCTTGGGAGGGAGGCAGGCAGGCAGAGCTTGGGAGGGAGGCAGGCAGGCAGAGCTTGGGAGGGAGGCAGGCAGGCAGAGCTTGGGAGGGAGGCAGGCAGGCAGAGCTTGGGAGGGAGGCAGGCAGGCAGAGCTTGGGAGGGAGGCAGGCAGGCAGAGCTTGGGAGGGAGGCAGGCAGGCAGAGCTTGGGAGGGAGGCAGGCAGGCAGGCAGGCAGAGCTTGGGAGGGAGGCAGGCAGGGAGAGGCTGGGAGGGAGGCAAGCATGGAAGGAGACAGGCACAGAGGGAGGCAAGCAGGCAGAGCTTGGGAGGGAGGCAGGCAGGCAGAGCTTGGGAGGGAGGCAGGCAGGCAGAGCTTGGGAGGGAGGCAGGCAGGCAGGCAGAGCTTGGGAGGGAGGCAGGCAGGCAGAGCTTGGGAGGGAGGCAGGCAGGCAGAGCTTGGCAGGCAGGCAGGCAGGCAGAGCTTGGGAGGGAGGCAGGCAGGCAGGCAGGCAGAGCTTGGGAGGGAGGGAGGCAGGGAGAGGCTGGGAGGGAGGCAAGCATGGAAGGAGACAGGCACAGAGGGAGGCAGGCAGGCAGAGCTTGGGAGGGAGGCAGGCAGGGAGAGGCTGGGAGGGAGGCAGGCAGGCAGAGCTTGGGAGGGAGGTAGACAGGCAGAGCTTGGGAGGGAGGCAGGCAGGCAGGCAGGAAGGCAGGCAGGCAGGCAGGAAGGCAGGCAGGCAGGCTGGCAGAGCTTGGGAGGGAGGGAGGCAGGGAGAGGCTGGGAGGGAGGGAGGGAGAGTCTGGGAGGGAGGCAAGCATGGAAGGAGACAGGCACGGAAGGAGACAGGCACAGAGGGAGGCAGGCAGGCAGAGCTTGGGAGGGAGGCAGGCAGGCAGAGGCTGGGAGGGAGCCAGGGAAGGAGAGGATGGAGATGGATTGATGGGTGGATTGATGGAAGGATGGAGGGAGGGATAGAAGGATGGATTGAGGGATTAATGGATGGATGATTTGAGGGAGAGATGGAGGGATTAATGGAAGGAGGGAGCGATGGAGGTATGGGTGTTGAGTTGAGCAGAGTGTATGTGTGTATGGGCTGTAGGGGTGGGGGGGGTGAGGGAGGTGTGGAGGTGTGTCCGTGGTGATGAAGGGACCGACTCATCGATAAGCCTAACTCACTTGACCCAGTTAACTTTATTGTCTCTTAAATTCTGGATGGGTGGAGAGAGGGAGGGAGGGAGAGAGGGAAGGATGGAGAGAGGGAAGGATGGAGAGAGGGAAGGATGGAGAGAGAGAGAGGGAGGGAGGGATGGAGAGAGGGAAGGATGGAGAGAGGGAGGGATGAAGGGATGGAGAGAGAGAGGGATGGAGAGAGGGAGGGATGGAGAGAGGGAGGTATGAAGAGAGGGAGAGAGGGTGAGAGGAATGGAGAGAGCGAGGGAGGGATGGAGAAAGGGAGGGAGGGATAGAGAGGGATGGAGGGATGGAGAGAGTGAGGGATGGAGAGAGGGAGGGGGGGAGGGATGGAGAGAGGGAGGGCTGGAGAGGGAGGGAGGGAGAGAGGGAGGGAGGCAGGGAGGGAGCGATGGAGGGAGGCAGGGAGGGAGCGATGGAGAGAGGGAGGGATAATAAGAGAGGGAGGATAATAAGAGATATAAAAAACTTATTTTAGAACTGATTTATTAATGTTATTATTTCGAGGCCGTAGTCACTGAACTGTGGCGACGAAATCGAAGGAAACAAGCATGGTGCTGTGTGTACAAGGATTAGACCCGTCCACTCACTCACGCTGGAGTTATTCTAATAACTGTACAGTAATTTCTCAAATAGCAGATGTCTATCATATTACAGTATATTCTTGGTTTTATTTAGTTTAGTTTAATTAGGATAATAAAAAGCTATTAAAACACTGGTTTTAGAAATTATTTATTAATATGAAACTTTCAAAGTCATGGGTTACTAAACTATGAAGACACAGACGAAAGTGAGTGAAACCTCACTGTAAAGTGAGGTTTACAGTACAGTATTCTCTTATCTGTCCACCCTCACTCATCTTGTTTCATCACAGAAAATGTCTATAAGGAGATTTTACCACATGTAGCTAGGCAATCACGCTTCAGCCTTTAAATTAATGTACAAAGATACGTGTGCCACAAATCAGTGAACGAAAATCATGGAAACTCAGTCATTCACTTGAGTGGACCACTCTGGCTGGTGTTTGGTTAATATACTTTACTCGTTGTGTGGACCATTCTGGCTGGTGTTTGGTTCATATGGTTCTCTAATTGTAATCTGTGATAGAATGAGAAAGTTTTCCACCACTCTGTGAACTCTGTCCCAAAATCGTTAGCTTGTGGACCACTTATGGTCCACATGTGTGGTCCACTTGTGTAGTCCACTTGTGTGATCCAACATGTCATATGAGAGAATTATTAACCCTTTAACTGCGCAACGCGCCTGCAGGCCCAGGCTTCGGGTGCGCAACGCGCCTCCGGGTGTTTTTATTTTTCACTTTCCATTCAAGGCTCCCGCAGCTACGTGGGGTTCACATCAGCTTCCTCAGGGCTCTTGTAAATAGACGCCATCTTTAAAAAAAAATCATGGTCAACATTGCCTGGTGTCAGAGCCTCAGTAGTGAGTGAGCAACCAAGGCTGGCGCTCGCAGCATGAGCGCACAGCACTGCTGTTCAGCGTGTGACAACAGCATCGCCTAATATTGTCAAAATATATATATAATCTGTTTTATTTAGCCATGATAGTATTATAGAAGAGCCCGAGTGTGATAATGACTGGGTACAATGTTCAAATATCAGTGATTCAATGCTGTTCACGATGTTCACAGTGCTAACCACAGCACCACAGCATTATTTCGTCCGTCTAGGAATCTTCAAACAACTTTTTAGGTTCCTTTTCAAAATAAACTTGTGGTCAATTATTCATTTACAGGTATTAGTGACCAGGATTGTGGTTATAATTAGCGTTGTGAGTAGGAAGGAGGAATTTTGGTGAAGGAGGGAGGAAGGGAGAGAATTGAGGTAGCCTCACTGTGTGGCAGTAATTCTTATTTTGCTCACCATACTAGCTTAGTGGTTCGCTATGGGCAACACATATGTACATGTGTATATACAGTGTGTGTATATACAGTAGTGTAATAACAGCACCAGGAGTATGTTGTGAGGAGCTATTTTGGTGAGGGAGGTGACGTCGTAATCGTGGCGTCGTCCGCTGTCTGCTGTGTGATTTGTCATGCAGTGTATGGTGGCCACTGTACTGTTTGGACACAATACTGGCTTACTTGCATAGTTCTGGTAAATAAAACATGTAGATAGGTATATATAACATGTGTAATTAGTGTAATAAGAACAATAACAGAATGGTGGGAGGAGCAATGATGGCGAGTAAGATGTTGGAGTGAGTGAGGGCTGGCTGGGTGTGGCTGCTCACACTCGTGGTGTTCTGAGTGTGTTTATGGTGAATGTATATAGTGTGTGACAGTGTATAGTCTGTAAATAGATTGTATATATACATAAATTAGCATGATACATGGTAAGTATGTGCAACATATGTGTACACAAGTGTCATGCACGTAACACAGTGTCTTCAGACAGTACGGATGTTTTACTGCCATAATGTAGTGTACGTGTTCATTATACATAGGATTAGCACGTAAAAACAAATAAAATGTATTTGGAACTGTGCGCAAAAAATTAACAAAATTATGTTCACGGCAACTCGCGCGCCCCACCAGCCCCGGGAGCATACTGTAACCCCACGATTATCCGGGATTCGAACATCCGAAAAACGCCCTTATACGGCCAAAATCGTGAACGGATAAAGTCATCACAATATCCGGCCAAAATAGCCACAGGGACCGGATTAAAGCAGGTTTTCTGCAGAAATTACACTATTTGGTCAGTCCCCCGGATAATCGTGCCTTTGTCCGTATATGAAAACATGAGACGGGCCATACGGTATTAATCCCGTCTGCCCGAGACTCGAGGCGCATGGTGTAGGTGGGGGTGGGGTGGGTGGGTGGTGTTGGGAGGGTGGGAGGGGTGTGTCAGGAGGGACTACCTGGGTACAGGAATTACCATTAATTTTAGAACAATTAATCATAGCCAAAAACAAATAAAATAACTACTAGTAATTAGGTAATAACAAATAAATAAGTTTCCTAAAAGCATTGTGCACAGGCTGAAGTTTCCTTCAAAAATATTGTGAATTTTTTTCCTCCTGGCGGCCTACGTAACGCTATGGCTGCCCCAAGTGGACCTGTCCAACACTGGTCAACCCATGTGCGTCCGTCCCTCGTGTTATACACAGTGCTGCGCCATTAGTGAAATATTTTTTTAAATAACTTTTTTATTTTCATAGTAACTTTGAACATTTTTGGCCAAGACTATGTCTGGTAGCAGCATCAATCGTTCTGGAGGTGTTAAGAGGAAGAAAGTTGTCCTAACAATAAAAGACAAGTCACAGTTATACACCTCAACCAGTGCGGCCTCACAGTGTTGCGCCATTAGTGAAATATTTTTTTAAATAACTTTCTTAATTTTCATAGTAATTTTGAACATTTTTGGCCAAGAATATGTCTGGTAGCAGCATCAATCGTTCTGGAAGTGTTAAGAGGAAGAAGATTGTCCTAGCAATTAAAGACAAGTTACGTGTTGTTCAAACAGTGAGGCGTCACAGGCAGCCAAGCGCCTTCAACAAGTGAGGCGCCACAGGCAAGCCAAGCTCCTTCAACAAGTGAGGCATTATAGGCAAACCAAGCGCTTTCAACAAGTGACGCGCCACAGGCGAGCCAAGCGCTTTCAACAAGTGAGGCGCAAGCAAGCGCCTTTAACAAGTGAGGCGTCACAGGCAAGCCAAGCGCCTTCAACAAGTGAAGGCATGCAAGCGCTTCAACAAGTGAGGTGCAAGCAAGCACCTTCAACAAGTGAGGCCTCACAGGCAACCCAAATGCCCTCAACCAGTGAGGCTTCAGCAGCTGGCAGTCAAAACTAACTTAGCTTAATGAACTGTACAGTAATTTTAAGTGTTAATTTTAGTGTTGTGTTAGTATAGGTTACGTAAATTGTTAAGAATTTTTAACTTCAAGATGTGTGGCATCAATCAAGAAGACGAACACCAACAAGGTAAGTTGAGGTTTCTAGTTGAATATTTAATAATTGTATGTGGCAAGGCAATTCAAATTATGTTGTTTGTAGTATAAAAATAGTTGGAAATGGTCACTTTTGGACTCGTAGGTGAAAAAGTACCATTATCCGAAAAATGTGATAATCCGGCTGGGGGTCCTTCCCATATAGTCCGGATGATCGAGTGGAGACAGTACTGCTCTGGCGCACAGGGAATGATGACGTCACGCCCCACCTTTCGGACCCCATAGCAGTCAAAGTAAGTACAATTTCGAACTTCCATTGCTATACCCATATACAGGGAGGGGTTTTTGACACTTTCAGAAGAAAAAAGAATTTTTTCCCGAGGTTTCATTTCTTGCGCACTGGGGGGGGGGGGGGTGTCATATTTATAGGTCGCACAGTTAAAGGGTTAATTGTAATCTGTGATAGAATGGGAAAGTTTTCCACCAGTCTGTGAACTCTGTCTGGACATCGTAAGCAAATCCGAACATCCCCCACTTCTGCGAACCGGGTGAGTAAATCCGGCCTAAAAGTGTGCGAACTAGCCGGAGATTCGTTGAATTGGGGTACGTTGAATCGAGGTTGTAATGTAATATGTTGGTGGCCTTCCGCTAGGCCCCATGTTTGTACATTTTCAGGGGTTTCAGAGTTAGATCTCCTTTGTTAGCTTTGGGTCTTTACCGGTTAATAACACCTTGCTCGGGCTTCACATAGCAATCAGCCTATGAGCCCTTGAAAGCCCTGTCGGGCCTCGGTGGACCTCTGGCTGCGTCTTCCGAGTTCCAGCCCGCCTTGTGCGGGTTTGAAGGTTGCTGTGTGCCCTAGTCTCAGGGTGACAGTCACCACTTTTGCCTCCATCATGCTGCCTCTTGGGTCAACGACACCTTTGACCTGGAGTCTTGCAAGTCGTGTTCTCTGCTTGTTCTCCAATATTATTCTGATGACATTACTGTTAGGGAACAGGCAGCATCCACATTGTATGCTAGGTTTAGGTTGTCTGCAACGTGCTAGATTGGTTTCCCACCGGAATGTCCCACGGCTGCCCCGCTTTGGTTACAGGGACCTGGACCTGGGGACATTAGTCACTTCAACTTTGGTCCAGTCCGCACTCCCTGGTTCTTCTCCTGTTGTTCATCCTGCACCTTTTCCCCCCCTGCTTTCGGCTCCCAAACGTCTGAGGGTTTGGGGTCGGGACAGGGTTTAGTTGGTAATAAAACTCGAGCAGCTCTAGAGCCGCCTTGTTCGGGGTTGAGGACAGAGGCATTTGAGCCGGCTCCTCGTTCCGAGGCTTCTGGGTCCCCCCAGCAAGGCCCCCTTCTTCTCAGCCTTACTCCTGGACTCTGCCTTTTTTTCAGGGGTAGAGGGTGTGGAGGATGGCTCTGCCCTGGGGTCCTGAATTGGGAGATCCCGGGGCTGGGGATACGTTGACCTGGGAGGCCTTTGGCCTCCTTTGACACTGCTTGGGTATTGGTGCCCTCTTCATGAGGCTTGTTGTTACAAGGGGAGGGGTTTTCTTACCTCCCTTCCCTGTATGAGTATGATTTGAGGTCGGCTTCTCCCTGGGTTTGGTTCCGGGCTCCCTTAGCTTCCTGGGCTCTGTCTTTACAGAGGTTTTCTGCCTGTCGAATCTCACCTAAGTAGGTTCGGGAGGCTCTTGCTATGTATCCCCCGCGAGACCAGGATTCTGCCTTTGTGATGGATCCATCCTTATTTGAGCTTATTTCTTCTTCTTCGGTTCGGTATAGAGTGCAACTCCAATAAAGAGGTAGACAAGACAGACATAGATATAAATACCTTGAAAAACGCAAAACCGGAACACATTTGCAAATTCTACACTAAAGGAATATGCAAATATGGAAAATTAGGAGCAAAATGCCATTTTCTGCATCCTTGAAAATGCAGGAACATGTTGGCGAGGGGTACATGCCGTTTTGGAACAGGGTGTAGATACTTCCACCCGAAATTATGTCAATTTTCAATTAGGGACAAAAAATGCTACAATCTTCAGTGTCCGGAATTCCACGTGAGAGGTACACAGCGTTATAGACGGGAAGATCAATATGACACTACTGGAAATTTTTTAGAGGAAGGCAGAAACAGAGTAATAAATATAAGAGAGAGGAACAGTCAGATGGAACCACTACAGGATTACAGAGGGGAAGGGAGATACCCACAAGACTGGAATACAAACTATCAACAATCACACAGGTACTACACCACACAACACCCGTCCTACTACCAAAACTGGATGAATCACTTCCAAAACAACATGTAACACGGGTTGGGGTGTCTCTCTCTACTTATCTACCTTCTACTCCCCCCTCTACCCGTATTCTTACTTTTTATTCTCTACCAAGGGACTCCAAAACTTTTACCAAAGCCAACTCCACGCCACGTGGTCCTAAGACGATTGACCGACTTAGGATTCTACACCCAGTATGACGTGACCTAGGCTTCGAGCAAAACCCTAGAGTCGCCTCTACGCTGCCACCACCAGACCAGCAACACCGAGCAATGATCGAGGTCTGGATCGATCACGCTAATTAATCAACCTTGGGGCTTGATCCCCACTCGATGACCGTGGAAACTTAAGAGTGTGAAATTAATTACACGAGAATGATTCGATCTTAGAATCGATGTTAGAATCGGCGCCCAATCCAACTCTGCCTCGTGTGGACCACGAGACCAGGACAAGTATACTGTACACATAAAATACATGGAAATAATAAAATGCAAAATATTAACAAATTTAATTTATTAAAAGAAAAACTAAAACAAAAATCTAAATATGTTCACTCCCTGTCACTTTAACACTCCCTACTTGACCTGAATGGCAATGAAGACTATTCTATAAATAACCATAGCAACTATACCTTGGGCAACCAGCTAAAGATGTTGGGCTGGTCTTGGGGAGAGGTAAGATGGTTGGCCTCTCCCAGCTGCTCTTGTCCACACTGATGTATCCCTCGTCTGGTCTAGCCCAGACTAGAGCATTGTAACCTTCCGCCTCGCTTACCCCAGTTACTTAGCAAGGTTTAAGTTATAACAATTAACCTCTGTTTGTACTGAATTGATCCAGACTGGTTGAATTATTTTACTGAAATTAAATTACACAAGCATCTAACGGCAGAGCTGTTCCCGATCACAAAAATGGTTATTAAAACTGAGAAATAGTAGACCTGTCAACCCTGATTACCTATGACCGCCGGTCACTCCGCCTTACAAGTTAGATCTGATTCGTGATGTCACTGATGGTGACTTAAACTCAATAATTAGAATACTCTTGATATTGTACCCAGTACTATTATACAATACAATTTTAATACAAAATGAATAAAGGCTAATTTCTCTAAATTACTGAATACTATAGGATGGTTCATTATATGCAGCTATGAACAAAGCGTCGGTTATTTCCACCGCGAAATCCCCTGGGGTCAGGTTCCCAGGTCACCATGCGGGCTCAGCTTCCCATTCTCTTTTGTCAATAAACCACTCTGGATAATTCTTACAACAGCCTAGTTTGTTACAAACACACCTTGGACGCAAACACAGTGGCCTCCTTACCAGAGCCTCAGATATTAACACCAAGTAAGGCATCCAGCACTTCCACTAACACGATAACATCATTTATATTTGCCAACATCCAGGGTATGAAAACACGCAAATCCAACAAAGTTTACTTTATTGATGGTCTCCTTCATGAGGCAAATGCAGTGTTTGCAGCCCTAACAGAAACCCACACAAAGGACTACCATGATGGTGAAATATGGATCTCAGAGTACAATCTTTTTAGATGTGATAGGAAACACCGGCTTCAGGGTGGGGTCAGCCTCTACATCAAAGACACACTCATCTGTACTGAGCTGCTAAACACCTCAAATGATATGGTGGAAGTGCTGATAATCGAAATAGAGATTCTAAATGTAGTTATTGTCCTTGTATATAAGTCACCGGAGGTAAACCCTCAGCAGTTTAAAGACCAACTAATGAAAATAGAACACTGTTTGGAAAACCTCACAAATCCAGCTCCGAACATCATCCTGCTTGGGGACTTCAACCTACGGCACCTGAAATGGAAGCACCTGGCTAATACAGTAATATCAGAAAGAATACCAGGAAGTAGCCTAAATGAACAGGCACATGCAAATGACCTGCTACGGATGTGTGACAGGTTTGCCTTAAACCAGCAAATAGTAGAACCAACTAGGAAGGAGAACACGCTGGACCTCATTTTCACTAATAATGATGAATTGATCAGGAACATAATGATTACAAATACCTGTTACTCAGATCACAACTTAATTGAAGTTATGACAACCATGGGGAGTAGACCTTCAAAACCAGTCCAGATTCCCGGTGGAGGAGATTTCAGCAAATTCAACTTCAATAATAAACAGATAAACTGGGAGCAAATAAACCAGGACTTCACAGAAATAAACTGGGAAGAACAGCTAGAAAATGCAAACCTGAACCAGTGTCTGGAAAAAATAAGCTCAGTAGCACTAGAAATATGTTCAAACCGCATACCCCTAAGAAAAAAAGAGGAAGAGATGCAGATTGGAACGGGAACGTCGTTCCCTATATAGGCGAAGAAAACGAATCGCGGAACAACTTGAGAGTCGCACCCTATCTCAAGAACGGCGAAGAAGGTTAGGTAAAGAAATAGAAACAATTGAACTCAAGCTACAAGAATAATACAAAAACCAGGAGAGGCAAAGAGAGGAAAAGGCCATCAGTGAAATAGAGAGAAATCTGAAATATTTTTTCTCCTGTGCAAAATCAAGATAAAAAACCACATCTAGTATCGGGCCCCTGCGAAAGGGAGATGGAACTTTCACCGATGACAACAAAGAAATGAGCGAGCTACTGAGGAAGCCGTACGACTCTGTTTTCAGTGAGCCATTAAACGCACTAAAGATTGATAACCCAAATGAATTTTTCATGGATATGATACCAATATCAAATCATATATCAGACGTCACCCTA
Organism: Procambarus clarkii; assembly: GCF_040958095.1. Taxonomy (NCBI): domain Eukaryota; kingdom Metazoa; phylum Arthropoda; class Malacostraca; order Decapoda; family Cambaridae; genus Procambarus; species Procambarus clarkii. The sequence continues at coordinate 1,625,696 of NW_027189131.1, forward strand.
TCCCCACTGGATTTTGAAGAAGCCATAAACAGTATGCCTATGCACTCTGCACCAGGCCCGGATTCTTGGAACTCCATATTCATCAAGAACTGTAAAAAACCATTATCGCAGGCCCTCCACATTCTGTTACCTTGAGGTTACCTTGAGATGATTTCGGGGCTTTAGTGTCCCCGCGGCCCGGTCCTCGACCAGGCCTCCACCCCCAGGAAGCAGCCCGTGATAGCTGACTAACTCCCAGGTACCTATTTACTGCTAGGTAACAGGTGCGTTCAGGGTGAAAGAAACTTTGCCCATTTGTTTCTGCCTCGTGCGGGAATCGAACCCACGCCACAGAATTACGAGTCCTGCGCGCTATCCACCAGGCTACGAGGCCCCCTTTGATAACAAAGGGATGTCTCTGTGGAGACAAAGCCTAGATACTGGCGTTATTCCTGATATACTAAAAACAGCAGAGATAGCACCACTTCATAAAGGAGGAAATAAGGCAGAGGCAAAAAATTACAGACCGATAGCACTAACATCGCACATTATAAAAATTTTTGAGAGAGTGCTAAGAAGTAAGATCACAAAATACATGGAATCACAGCATCTCCATAACCCCGGACAACATGGTTTCAGAACAGGGCGCTCTTGCCTGTCGCAGTTGCTGGACCACTATGATATGGCATTAGATGCTATGGAAGACAAACAAAACGCTGATGTAATTTACACAGATTTTGCAAAAGCTTTTGATAAATGTGACCATGGCATTATTTCACATAAAATGCGTTCAAAAGGAATTACCGGAAAAATAGGCAGATGGATCTACAATTTCCTGACCAACAGAACCCAATGTGTAATAGTCAACAAAATAAAATCCAGCCCATCAACCGTGAAGAGCTCAGTCCCCCCAGGGTACTGTGCTTGCTCCAGTACTTTTTCTCATCCTCATATCGGACATAGACAAGAACACAACCTATAGCACTCTATCCCCTGGAAACACAAACCGAAACTGTCTCTGTTTTCCGCTTGTTACAACTTGAAATAAAGTTGTTACATCTTGGCTTAACGTGTTTATGACGTATTAGAACGTTGTTACAACTTGCTATATTGGTTGTCATAACTGGTTAGGAGGTGTTAAAACTTGCTCGAACGTTGTACTAACGTCGTAGTTTCGGTGTATGTTTGGTGGGGATCATCCTTTGCAGATGACACTAGGATCTTCATGAGAGTAGGCAACATAGAGGACACGGCAAACCTCCAGTCAGATGTAGATCAGGTCTTTCTATGGGCTACAGAAAATAATATGGTGTTTAACGAAGATAAGTTCCAGCTCATGCGCTATGGAAAAAATGAAAATATAAAAACGGAAACCACATACAAAACTCGGTCAAATCATAACATAGAACGTAAAGGCAATGTAAAGGATCTGGGTGTACTCATGTCAGAAGACCTTACATTTAAAAAACACAATAAAGTATCCGTCACAATTGCAAGAAAAATGACAGGTTGGATAACAAGAACTTTTCACACTAGAGATGCTATACCAATGATGACACTTTTCAAAACGCTTGTGCTCTCTAGAGTGGAGTACTGCTGCACAATGACAGCCCCTTTCAAAGCTGGAGAAATTGCTGACCTGGAGAGCGTACAGAGAGCCTTTACTGCTAGTATCCACTCAGTAAAACACCTAAACTATTGGGACCGACTAAAGAGCCTAAATCTGTACTCCCTTGAGCGCAGGCGGGAGAGATACATAATAATATACACGTGGAAAATATTAGAGTGGCTGGTCCCAAACTTGCACACAGAAATAACATCACATGAGACCAGAAGACATGGCAGGATGTGCAGAATACCCCCGTTGAAAAGCGGAGGTGCAACAGGTACTCTGAGAGAGAACTCTATCAACATCAGAGGCCGAAACTGTTCAACACGCTTCCGCTACACATAAGGGGCATAACTGGCAATCCCCTCACAGTGTTCAAGAGAGAACTGGATAAGCACCTCCAAAGGATACCTGATCAACCAGGCTGTGACTCATACGTCAGGCTGCGAGCAGCCGCGTCCAACAGCCTGGTTGATCAGTCCAGCAACCAGGAGGCCTGGTCGACGACTGGGCCGCGGGGACGCTAAGCCCCGGAAGCACCTCAAGGTAACCTCAAGGTAACCTCAAGGTAAGGAGGTTCCGGAGTCTTCCTGGCTGGCAGACTGCCCATTCTTTTCGTTGGGGGCGTGGCATGGGTTCTGTTGGACCCGCATGCTTGAGTGGCGAGAAACTTCTACCGTTCTGCAGGTTTACCTGTGGGACAAGTTTGAGCAATTACTCTACAATTTAATTTTTATCTGGGGGACAAGTTTGAGCACCTTAACCCATAAGCACTGTGCTACACCAACCGAGAAAACTTGGTCGGTGGAAAACCTTCGCCAACCAAAAAAACAACTTTTGAATATTTCATACCCATTCAAAATGCGTGCGCGGTAGGTTCAGTAAGAAATGGACCTCGAGTGAGAGGCAGCCATCTTAAAAAAATTCCCAGAATGCCCTAGGGCTGCTGGCTAGGTTGAGGTTAGAACTGAGTGAGCAACAATGGGTGGCACACGTGCCTCTGGCTCCCAAACACCTGTCCGACGTGGTGTTGAAGATAGATGAACAGTGTTAGTGGTTTCCATAGTGGTGTTTTCCATAGATATTTTCAAGAATAGCTGATTCTTTTCCAAAATGGTTGAATCTCTTCCTGGTTGTCCGAATCTCTTCCAGAATGACTGAATCTCTTCCAGTGAGGGTCCTTTCAAAGAGATCTTTTTAATTGTAACCCCTCCTGTTACCTGTTAAAAAAATTCACTATAATTACAATATGTACAGTTTCACGCACTATTTACACAGTAACACACTGTATTACATACTCAGTAATTCGGAAGTGAGTAATAATCAACGAAGTAGTCCATGGTACACAGCGCGACTTTGCTCTCAGTGCACCAGGTACAGATAAATTTTCGCTTCCTGTTTCTTCATTCTGTGTGCTTGCAAATAACGCACTCACATACACCCTTGGCTTTAGTACTTGTAGGTTGTATGTAGCCAAGCTTGTAAAGCATAAGGTATTATTGAAAAGATTATAGGAAAATATCAATTTGTAAGATAGTCTTGAAAAGATCGCTTTGTATGGTCCTACACAGGAAGAAATTCAGCTTGCCTCAAAGAGTGTCCATCAGTCAGAAAAAAATTCAGCTAGCCTTAAAGAGTATCTGTCAGTCAGGAAGAGATTCAGGTATTCTTGAAAATATCTATGGAAAACACCACCATGGAAGCTGCTAACACTGTTCATTTATACTACTTGTATCAGAAGCATCATCACTGAATGCAGAAAATAATTCATCTATGAATCATCTAAATAAATTGTAGATAGCATAGGATTGCAAGGGTGACGCTCAGAGCTACAACTGGATACACTCGCTGTATCGTCCTCATAGGTGATATATAACTTGCATCCGACCTTTGTGTTAGGTCCTTATTGCGCCTAGCTTCACCAATATTATGACCCTTATGTTCTTAAAATAATAAGGTTTGAATTTCACCGACAGCGTTATCTTTCAACACCGCGTCGGACAGGTGTTTGGGAGCCAGAGGTGCGTGCGCCACCCATGGTTGCTCATTCAGTACTAACCCAGTCAGCAGCCCTAGGGCATTCTGGGAATTTTTTCCAAGATGGCTGCCTCTCACTGGAGATCCTAAGAGTCCATTTCGTACACAACCAACCTTGTACACATCTAGAATTGGTACCGAAAAATCAAAAAGTGTTTTCTCGATTGGCGCAGTTTCCCGCTGACTGAGAATACTCGGTTGGCGCAGTTAAGTGGTTAAACCCACTTGATGGTAAGCACTTCTCAAGTCTAGCGTGCTGTATACTTTAAATCTAGCAACATTATTCACAATCTCAAATATATGCGGTAAGGGGTAGGCATCAAGCCCCGTGATTGTTTGTGAAGTCAAGATTGATTGATTGTGAATAATCTGCAACCATTCTTTTCTTGTGATGTTCTCCTTTAGTTACTAATACCTGGGCTCTCCATGGAGAATGACTGGGTCTAATTATCTCTTCACATAGTATCCGAGCGGTCTCAGATTCAATAAACAACTTGTCAGCCTCAGAATAGCGTCTGGATTTTACAGCAATCGGCTTGCAGTCTGGTGCTAAATTACTGAAGAGAGATGGAGCCGGAACTTTGACGGCAGCTAATCCACATATTCTAAGGGGAGGTCTATCTGCTCCAAAAGCCATCTCGAGCACAGAATGATTTTGTAAGAAGTTATGGCCCAAAATCACATCAGCGCACAAATCGGGTAACACTTTGAGATTCACACCATGGTACGTTTCTCCTTGCAATTCTAAGTCTACAGAACACTGACCGAGGAATTTTGAAGAGAACAATACAGTAGCCATAGAAACTGCCCCATTGTCAGGATAGACGAGTAACCCACTCTGCTCGGCAATATTCTTATGAATAAAGTTCTCAGAGCTACCAGTGTCAATCAGTGCACTGACTGGAATACCATTGATCTTAGAGCTAAGCACTGATTTATTGAGACAAGAGGGCGAAGTCCCAGCTAAAGTAGCGAGCATAGCAGCGGATTGTTGGGTGTTTGAAGCACTCTTAGACAGTTTCAGAGATCGGCAGACCTTAGCATAATGACCCTTTTTCTTGCAATACATACACAGAGCCTCTCTAGCTGGACATCGACTGCAAGGATGTCGAGTATGACCACAAAAGAAGCACTTTAAGCCAATAGTTGTAGATGCAGAAACTGTTTCAACTTTTTCTTCTGCACTTTCTTGTCCTCCTGAGTCCTCCAGGTCTAATGAGAGTGCCATGGCAGCGTTTGTAGCCCCTGGCTGAGCATAAGAAGCAGAAAGTTTCAGTGCCGTTTCTAGAGTGTGAGCCTGGTCAAAGGCTGACTGTAAGTCTAAAAGTTTTATTTTCAAGTAAGCGCTGCCTTATTGTGGCAGAACCTAGCCCATTAATGAAAGCATCTCTCACATAGTTATCACAAGCTTCTACAGCAGTCACTGCTTTGAACTGGCAATCTTTAGCTAATAACTTTAATGCCTGAAGAAACTGGTTAAGCAACTCACCGGGTTCTTGGCGTCGTGTTGCAAGCACATGCCTTGCAAATACTTCATTCTTGGGCTTCACAAACAATTCTGTTAGGGATTTTTCAGCTGCGTCATACGTAGTGCAGTCAGCTATGTAGTTGAACACACATGGAGTAACGTAGTTTATTAAGAGACGCAGCTTGTCCACGGTGGGAGTGTCTTCTACTGCTAGAGTGAAGTTTTATAACGTCATGAGCCAGTGACGCCATTCTTGAGCAGCGGTGGTGGAGTTTGGGTCAGTAGCAAACCGCTGGGGCCGTAGTACCCGCTCCAAGTTCACTGGCTGAATTATTTGATCAATAAATTGAGGTGAAGAAGAAGCGTCGCCAGACATGTGGCTTTATTGATCAAATAATTACAGTACAATTACATCCTGCAATAACACAAGCCATTAATACACTATACTTATACACAGTTTAAGCACTGTGTATTCACTATAACAATAAGCCAACTGCACATGACTAAAGCTAGAATATACAGAAATTGAACTAGAAGTTAACATTCCACAAACCTGTACACAAGCACGACACAGCTGATCTGACGATACAACAAGTCAAGCGAGCATCCAAACAAACAGTCAAGTGAGCATCCATCCGGTACGATAATATATATAACACTTTTACTACAACTTGATTTTATGCGCACAGGGTTAACCCTTGTGCTGCTCAGGGCCATAATGCCCGCAACACTGCCAGACACAAGAAAAAAAATTTCAAGAATTTTTTTTTGCTTATAAATGTGTTCATTTATGTTCTCTGAGCACGGGAAACAAAAATAAAAATTAATTGTACTTACTAATGACGTAAATGAGCCAAGAAGTTGGCCGATGATATCGATGAAGATATTGCCAAGATGAAGGCATCTTGGTCACTCAAACATGGTGCGTCCGGGGAGCTTCACGCTCGGTGTTCTAGCATCCCGAATTGTTGCGAATTTATTTTAACGGCATTAGTTACAGTATCTATGGCTTATTTTACAACCATTTTTTCAGTGATGTTGTACAATATGTGATCACTTGATGTTTTATTATAATACAACTGTTATAAATTTAATATACTGTCACATATTAGTGTCACATGTATATGCACGAAATTGTTTTATTTTCAGGAAATATAAAATTTATTATGAATTCTTTTCACTATATACACTCACTCAGCAGTGAGTATTGCTCAGTACTCACTTCCCCCTTCAGAGTAGGAGAGATTGCTGAAATAGAGGGAATACAGAGAACATATACGGCACGCATAGACGAGATAAAGCACCTAAATTATTGGGATCGTCTCAAAGCTCTCCAAATGTACTCTCTAGAAAGGAGACGAGAGATATACCAAATAATATACACATGAAAAATACTGGAGGGACAGGTCCCAAATATGCACAGTAAAATAACAACGTACTGGAGTGAACGACATGGAAGAAAATGCAGAATAGAACCAGTGAAGAGCAGAGGTGCCATGGGCACAATCAGAGAACATTGTATGAACATCAGAGGTCCACGGTTGTTCAACGTCCTACCAGCGAGCATCAGAAATATTGCAGGAACAACCGTGGACATCTTCAAGAGAAAACTAGAATGTTTTCTTCAAGAAGTGCCGGACCAACTGGGCTGTGATGTATGTGGGCCTGAGGGCCACTCCAAGCAACAGCCTGGTGGACCAAACTCACAAGTCAAGTCTGGCCTCGGGCCAGGCTTGGGAAGTAGAAGAACTCCCAGAACCCCATCAACCTGGTAACCAGGTATCACTCAGTATGTACATGTTTTTGCACCAGTATTGAACATTTAGAAGGCCTTGAGACTGATACTTCTCAAAACATTTGACATAGCACAAAGGGACCTCACACGTTGTGCACCAAGTTAAGACCACTTTACATTTCTGTTCCCTCTTTTGTGTGGTCTTACATACAATACACTCACACTGGTCTACTGCACGCTTTCCAGTTGGTGGTAAATTCGTTATATTGTGTCAGAAAGGCATTCTTGAAAGCAAGCCTGGGTTTGGGAGCATGGTGCATTCACAATCACAATGACTCTTTATATGCCAGAAATTGGTTTGGCAAATGTTTCTAGTAAATGTGTCACTACAGTAAAACTGAACACACGGAAATTTAGTTTACCACCTGTTTGGTGGTAAACGGATCACAGTGAACATTTATATGCCAGAAATTGGTTTGGCAAACGTTTCTAGTAATTGTGTCACAACAGTAAAACTGGACGCATGGAAATTTCGTGTACCATCTGTTTTCACAAGATACATATTGTAACTGTTCAGCATTGTTACGTCAACAAGGTGGAAAAACAACTTGGTCGCCTTCACTGTTTTCTGTACACACTCGACTGACCTCACTGTCATATCACATTTATCCACCAAACGCATGTTGATGTTATAGTCCTTCACACAGTCTGGCTTATAGATTACAGAAACAGAGCACCACTTGGTTTGCGAACTTTAGTTATCCGAAACTTCCAGTTTCCCGATTGGGGTTGGGGAGTCATGTTACACGAACTAAGTTCGGGTAGGAAGTAGTCCGCCAAGCTTCACGCTGGCCGGGGTTGGGGTTATCCTACACGAACCAAGTTCGGGTAAGGAAGCGGTTAGACAAGCGTCGTGCCGGCCCGTGGTGGTAAGTGGGTGGGTGGGAGATGGTTCAGTTTGCTCACTGACCGTGTCGGGCGCAGCCTGCTACCCTGTGACGTCACAGACTCACGGTCTATTGTTCCCATTGTTTGAATTTGTCACGAGACTGGAGTGTTCATTCCGTGACTTTGTTTTACATATCAGCACAATCAAGGAACATCCGTGCACCATATCGACTCCAAATGCACGCATTGTGTCAGTGAAAGCATCTACAAGCGGGTTACGTAAAAGAAAGGTCAGTGATGACATTTGAGAAGAAAGTTGAAATAATTAAGAAGGTGGAGAGTGGTGTCCTGAGAAGTGTTGTGTGCGCTGAATATGGCATTAGTAAAAGTACTGTTTTTGATCTTCTTAAGGCTAAACCTATCATTTTTTACTATTTCTCTAGAAGTGAATGTGATAAAGCAATACGAAATAGGAAGGTAGTAAGTAAAGCAAAGGTGGAGAGTGTTGATAACGCAGTGTGGGAGTAGTACAAACAGAGACGTGAGGTTTGATGATGAAGAAGCCAGTGGCAGGCTGGCTGCTCATGGAAAAGGCACGTGAATTTCACCAAGCAATGAAAATTACTCAAAAGTGTGTATACAGTGATGGATGGCTCAGAAGTTTTAAAACCCGTCATGGCATTAGGTTCATTAAAGTGCATGGTGAAAGACAATCTGCTGATATTGTTGGTGCTGATGAGTATGTAAGTAAATTTGTGGAGATGGTGCAGGAACAAAATTTATCTTCAGAGCAAATTTATAATGCTGATGAGACAGGTTTGTACTGGCGTATGCTTCCCACAGAAACGATGGCTCATAGTGGTGAGGACGATTAAGGTGGTTATAAACAGAACAAACAGAGAATTTCTTTGTTGTGCTGTGCAAATGCAGCTGGCATGCACAAATTAAAATTACTTGTGATTGGAATTAGTAAAAACCCCAGGGCTTTAAAGTCAGCCAGGTACCTCCCTGTGATTTATAAGAACCAGCCAAGTGCGTGGATGTCTCGAGTAATATTTGTCGAGTGGTTTAATAAGAACTTTGTACCCGAGTTGAAGGAGCACCTGAAAAGTGTTGGTCTCCCGCAGAACAGCAAAGTTGTGCTGCTGTTAGATAACAGTTCAACGCATCCACGAGGTGATGAGCTAGTAAATGGCAATATTATTGGAACGTTCTTGCCACCCAATACAACTTAAGTGATCCAACCCATGGATCAAGGAATAATTAAGAACCTTAAACACCACTACAAGAGGATGTTTGCCAGACGTCTTAATAATCAGCTTGGAACACTTAAGGACTTTTATAAAGTCTTCACAATAAAGTCAGCTATCTGGACTATTGCTAGTGCGTGGGATGAGGTAAAGCAGACAACACTAAGAAATGGTTGGAAAAACTTTGGCCCACGTCAAGTCTGTTTCCTGACGAAGATGACGAGGCAGATTTTGAAGGATTTGCGGTGAAGAAAGTTAGCGAGAAGAAAAAATTAAGAGAGGAACTCCTAGCCTGTGTCAAGGGGATTTAGTCCCCTGAGCTGAGAGCAGAACTGGTAACTGAAACAATAGAAGATGACATCGATAGATGGATAGATTTTGATGAAGAAGCCCCAAACAATCGAAACATACAATACACAATACAACAATACAATTTTATTTAGGTAAGGTACATACATACAATAAATATTTACAAGGATTGTTTAACTTATAGGTATAGCTAGTACATACAATGCCTAAAGCCACTATTACGCAAAGCGTTTCGGGCATAGTGATGAATGAAATGATGAAATTATAGAATTAGTATGTACAGCAAAAAAGCCAGACGAGCGCACTGAAGAAGATGAAGAGGAAGAGGAAGAGGATGAAGAAACGTTAAAGGAAAATTGTAATGTGGAAAAAATTCAAAATTTTTTTTAAGAAATTCTGGCATTTATGGACACGAGTAACAGCGAGTTTGAAATTAAGGACATGATGACTCAGTACAATTTGTATATGAAGTTTTTAAAAACAAGAGCCAAGGGAATGAAACAAATGTCAATTACAGAGTCTTTTGCAATGGCTTCCAAGAAAGCTCGCATTGCATCACCTGCACCTGACTCATCGCATGTTGACCCAGTCAACCCAACAACTTCAGTCAACCCAAAAACTTCAGTCAACCCAACACCATCAACATCCACCACTACTTCTTCCATGTAAATAACTATGCTTCATCAACATCAGTCATCAACATAAGCAGATCAGGACTTCAATTATTGGTGAGTACAAACAAAATATGGTCGCATTTATGCTATGAACCTGTCGATTTTTCCTCTAGATTTTTTCACACATTTTTTTTTATACTTTTCCTCCATTTCTCGTATACGAACTTACATGTTAACCGACGGGTCTCGTCCCCAAGGGGTTCGGAAACCAAGTGGTGCTCTGAATTTGTTTTGTTCTTTTCACCCTGCCACCGTCCACTATTGTGCCATTGTGAACGGTGGTCAACATGTTCACTTCTCTCATGTCTTTCCACTGCACTAAGAGTTTTTGATCACTTTTTCTTAGCTGACAGTCACCAACTTCAAGAATATTGTCAAATACTGGCATTTCCCTTCTTCTTGCCTTTACTGTGCCACACACACTAGTTCTATTTTCAAGCAAGAACCTAGTTAGCGAGGGACTTGTATAATAGTTATCTGTGTATAAAATGTGGACTTTGTTCAGCCATGGTGCCATCAGTGTCTTCACTATAGAAACCATGTTGGTCCTTACTGCTTGATACCTGCTTGATGGGGTTCTGAGAGGAGTTCTACGACCCAAGCCTGGCCCGAGGCCAGACTTGATTTGTGAGAGTTTGGTCCACCAGGCTGTTGCTTAGAGCGGCCTTAGGCCCACATACCACCACAACCTGGCTGGTCCGGCACTCCTTGAAGAAAACAATCTAGTTTCCTCTTGAAGATGTCCACGGTTGTTCCAGCAATATTTCTGATGCTCACTGGGAGGGTGTTGAAGAACCGCGGACCGCTGATGTTCATACAGTGTTCTCTGATTGTGCTTATGGCACCTCTGCTCTTCATTGGTTCTATTCTGCATTTTCTTCCATGTCGTTCACTCCAGTACGTTATTACGTTGTACGTTAGTACGTTGTTAAGACAGCTAATGTAGTCCCAATTTACAAAAAGGGTGACAGGCAAGAGTCACTGAACTACAGGCCAGTTTCCCTAACTTGTATTGCATTCAAGGTGATGGAGAAGATTGTGAGGAAAAGGCTCATAAAGCATCTGGAGGGAAACAGCTTTGTAACACACCACCAGCATGGGTTCAAAGATGGTAAATCGTGCCTCACAGGCCTAATAGAATTCTATGACCAAGCAACCCAAATTAGGCAGGAAAGAGAAGGGTGGGCAGACTGCATTTTCTTGGACTGTCAGAAAGCCTTTGACACAGTACCTCACAAAAAGCTGTTACAAAAGTTGGAGCAGCAGGCAGGAGTAAAAGGTAAGGTGCTCCAGTGGATAAGGGAGTATCTAAGCAATAGGAAACAGTGAGTAACAGTGAAGGGGGGCATTAGAGTGGCGAGATGTCACCAGCGGGGTTCCACAGGGCTCTGTTCTCGGATACATCCTGTTTCTAGTGTATGTAAATGACCTTCCAGAGGTTATAGACTCATTCCTCTCAATGTTTGCTGATGACGCAAAAATTATGAGAAGAATCAAAAGGGATGAAGATAGACAGAGACTACAGGACGACCTGGACAAACTGGAGGAATGGTCTAGAAAATGGCTGCTAAAGTTCAACTCAGGAAAGTGTAAAGTAATAAAATTAGGCGAAGGGAGCAGAAGGCTGAACACAAGGTACCATCTGGGAGGTGAAATCCTACAAGAGTCAAATAGAAAGATCTGGGGGTCGATATCACACCGAACCTGTCCCCAGAGGCCCACATCAAAAGGATATCATCAGCGGCATATGCTAGACTGGCCAATATAAGAACTGCCTTTAGAAACTTGTGTAAGGAATCGTTCAGGACCCTGTATACCACTTATGTAAGATCAATCATGGAGTATGCAGCTCCAGCCTGGAGTCCATACCTAGTTAAACACAAGACAAAGTTAGAGAAGATTCAGAGGTATGCCACCAGACTGGTCCCGGAACTGAGAGGAATGAGTTACGAGGAAAGGCTAAGGGAGCTGAACCTCATGTCCCTGGAAAACAGAAAAGTAAGGGGAGACATGATAACCACCTACAAAATTCTCAGGGGAATTGACAGGGTGGACAAAGACAAACTCTTTAGCGCGGGTGGAATACGAACAAGGGGACATATACGTGGCTCCTTTCCCTGACTACGAGGCAGTCGGGGTCGATGCCTTTTGGCAGACTGGTCGAGGTGGGGTTACCTTTACCTCTTCCCCGCTGTTCCGCTGTTGCTCCAGGCCCTGGCTCGCTAGGAGACTTACCAGGGGGAGAGTAGTCCTCTTGGGCCCCTTGGTGGCCGGCCCAGCCTTGGTTTCAGGGGCTGCTTGCTCTGTGTCCAAACCTGGGGGTCTTCCTGCCCTCTGCTTTTTTCAGGAGATCTCCCCAGTCTGCTACATGGCTGGTTCGATCTTTCCCTCGAGTCTTCGTGTCTGGTATTTTTTTACTCGAGTCTATCACCATTTGTATGGAGAGCAGGTGGCTTCTTTGATGGTGTCCCACGTGTGTGCTTTGTCTCGGCGTCAGTATGAAGTTTCCTGGCGGTCCTTTCAGTTTTTCTTATCCCTTCGTAGGTTTACTTAGGTTTCTGATGCTGTGGTGTTGTCTTTTCTTTCGTGGTTGTTACAGGACCGTCATCTTAGACCTAATACTGTCGCTTCTTATCGTGCGGCGCTGGCAGAGCCACTACAGCTTGTGTTCGGGGTCGATTTAACTTCTCTACCGTTCCGCAAGCTGTCTCGTGCATTATTTCACCTCTGGCCTGTTCACTCGCTACCTGAGTCATCCTGGTCTTTGGATCGGGTGCTCTCCTTTCTCTCTCCTCCTCCATTTGTAGTGGCCCCTTGGGTTAAGGATTGTTTCTCTAAGGCTCTTTTTTCCTGTTGGAATTGGCCTCTGGGGGTCGGGTCTGTTAGCTTCATGCTCTCCTCTGGCGCAGAGGTTTCTGCCTGTTTGGTCCTGGTCGTAGGTTTGTGCAATTGCAGCCGTCTCCTTTTATGGCAAAGAATGGGACTCCTGCTTTCTGGAGTAGTCCTTGGGTTGTTGATGGTTGGTTAGGCTGGGGGGGTGCATCATGTTTTGTGTCCAGTTGCGGCTCTCTGCCATTATCTGTGTAATTACCTAAGTGTAATTACCTAAGTGTAGTTACAGGATGAGAGCTACGCTCGTGGTGTCCCGTCTTCCCAGCACTCTTTGTCATATAACGCTTTGAAACTACTGACGGTCTTGGCCTCCACCACCACCTCACCTAACTTGTTCCAACCGTCTACCACTCTGTTTGCGAAAGTGAATTTTCTTATATTTCTTCGGCATCTGTGTTTAGCTAGTTTATATCTATGACCTCCTTGTTTTTAAAGTTCCAGGTCTCAGGAAATCTTCCCTATCGATTTTATCAATTCCTGTTACAATTTTGTATGTAGTGATCATATCACCTCTTTTTCTTCTGTTTTCTAGTTTTGGCATATTTAATGCCTCTAACCTCTCCTCGTAGCTCTTGCCCTTCAGTTCTGGGAGCCACTTAGTAGCATGTCTTTGCACCTTTTCTAGTTTGTTGATGTGCTTCTTAAGATATGGGCACCACACAACTGCTGCATATTCTAGCTTTGGCCTAACAAAAGTCATGAACAATTTCTTTAGTATATCGCCATCCATGTATTTAAAAGCAATTCAGAAGTTAGAAAGTGTGGCATAGGCTCCTCGCACAATATTCTTTATGTGGTCCTCAGGTGATAGTTTTCTATCTAGAACCACCCTTAGATCTCTTTCTTTATCAGAATTCTTTAAAGATTTCTCACATAATATATAGGTTGTGTGGGGTCTATGTTCTCCTATTCCACATTCCATAACATGGCATTTATTAACATTAAATTCCATTTGCCAAGTGGCGCTCCATGTACTTATTTTGTCCAGGTCTTCTTGAAGGGCATGACAATCATCTAAGTTTCTTATCCTTCCTATTATCTTAGCATCATCAGCAAACATGTTCATATAATTCTGTATACCAACTGGTAGATCATTTATGTAGACAATAAACATCACTGGTGCAAGAACTGAACCCTGTGGTACTCCACTTGTGACATTTCTCCAGTCCGATACATTGCCTCTGATCACAGCCCTCATTTTTCTATCAGTCAGAAAATTTTTCATCCATGTTAGAAGCGTACCTGTCACTCCTCCAATATTTTCCAGTTTCCAGAACAACCTCTTATGTGGAACTCTGTCGAAAGCCTTTTTTAGGTCCAAATAGATGCAGTCAACCCAACCATCTCTTTCCTGTAATATCTCTGTTGCTCGATCATAGAAACTGAGTAAATTCGATACACAGGATCTTCCAGATCGTGTCCCAAGGCTTCTGTGTCCGGAGATGTGCTATTGGGTTGATCTAGTTTCCCCTTCTTCCTTGTTCCAAGGTTCAGATCTCCCAGGTCGTCACTGGACTTGTGATCCTGTGGTCCCGGGTTCGATCCCAGGCGCTGGCGAGAAACAATGGGCAGAGTTTCTTTCACCCTATGCCCCTGTTATCTAACAGTAAAATAGGTACCTGGGTGTTAGTCAGCTGTCACGGGCTGCTTCCTGGAGGTGGAGGCCTGGTCGAGGACTGGGCCGCGGGGATACTAAAGCCTCGAAATCATCTCAAGGTAACCTCAAGATAGCCCAAGGGCTGCTGACTGGGTTATTTCTTAGTGAGCAACCATGGGTGGTGCACATGCCTCTGGCTCCCAAACACCTGACAGACGCGGTGTTGAAAGATAGCGCTTTATTGGTGAAATTCATACCTTATTGTTTGAAGAACATGAGGGTCATAATATTGGTAAAGCTAGGCGCAATAAGGACCTATCACAAAGGTCGGATGCAAGTGATACAGCACCTATGAGGACGATACAGCGAGCGTATTCAGTTGTAGCTCTGAGCGTCACCCTTGCAATCCTATGCTACCTCCAATTTATTTAGATGATACATATATGAATCGTTTTCTGTGTTCAGTAATGATGCATCTGATACAAGTAGCATAGATGAACAGTGTTAACGGCTTCCATGTTGGTGTTTTCCATAGATACTTGGTTGATGGGGTTCTGGGAGTTCTTCTACTCCCCAAACCTGGCCCGAGGCCAGGCTCGACTTGTGAGAGTCTGGTCCACCAGGCTGTTGCTAGGCCGCTCCAAGCCACATACCCACAGGCTACATACCCACCGCTGGGCCACATACCCACCACAGCCCGGCTAATACGGAACTTCTCTAAGAAAACCGTTCAGTTCTCTCTTGAAGATGTCCACGGTTGTTCCGGCAATATTTCTTATAGTCGCTGGGAGGACGTTGATCAACCGCGGACCTCTGATGTTTATACAGTGCTCTCTGATTGTGCCTATGGCACCCCTGCTCTTCACTGGTTCTATTCTGCATTTTCTTCCATATCGTTCACTCCAGTACGTTGTTATTTTACTGTGTAGATTTGGGAACTGACCCTCCAGTATTTTCCATGTGTATATTATTTGGTATCTCTCTTGTCTCCTTTCTAGAGAGTACATTTGGAGAGCTTTGAGACAATCCCAATAATTTAGGTGTTTTATCTCGTCTATGCGTGCCGTATATGTTCTCTGTATTCCCTCTATTTCAGCAATCTCTCCTGCTCTGAAGGGGGAAGTGAGTACTGAGCAGTACTCGAGACGGGACAACACAAGTGTCTTGAAGAGTACAACCAATGTGATGGGATCCCTGGATTTGAAAGTTCTCGTAATCCATCCGATCATTTTTCTGGCTGATGCGATATTTGCTTGGTTATGCTCCCTAAACGTTAGATCGTCAGACATCATTATTCCCAAATCCTTGACATGCTGTTTTTCTACTATGGGAAGATTCGATTGTGTTTTGTACCCTGTATTATGTTTCAGATCCTCATTTTTGCCGTACCTAAGTACCTGAAATTTATCACTGTTAAACATCATGTTATTTTCTGCTGCCCAATCAAAAACTTTGTTGACATCTCCTAGTAGTTTTTCAATGTCTTCAGCAGAGGTAATTTTCATGCTGATTTTTGTGTCATCTGCAAAGGACGACACGAAGCTGTGACGTGTATTTTTGTCTATATCAGATATGAGAATAAGGAACAGCAGCGGTGCAAGGACTGTACCTTGAGGTACAGAGCTTTTAACATCGCTTGGACTCGATTTTATCTGATTGACTGTTACTCTTTGTGTTCTGTTCGACAGGAAATTGAGTATCCAGCGTCCTACTTTTCCAGTTATTCCCATTGACCTCATTTTGTGAGCTGTCACCCCATGGTCACATTTGTCGAACGCCTTTGCAAAGTCTGTGTATACAACATCTGCATTTTGCTTTTCTTCTAGGGCTTCTGTGATTTTGTCATAGTGGTTGAGTAACTGTGACAGACAGGATCTTCCCGCTCTAAATCTATGTTGTCCTGGATTGTGCAATTCATTGTTTTCCATAAAACTAGAAATTTGATTCCTAATCACTCTTTCAAACACTTTTATTATGTGTGATGTTAGTGCAACTGGCCTATAATTTTTTGCCAAGGCTTTACTCCCCCTCTTGTGCAACGGAGCTATATCTGCAGATTTAAGTGCTGCTGGTATCTCCCCTGTATCCAGGCTCTTTCTCCATATTACGCTGAGTGTTCTCGCTACTGGTACTATACATTTCTTTATGAATATTGAATTCCATGAGTCAGGCCCAGGAGCTGAGTGCATAGGCATATTGTCAATTTCTCTTTCAAAGTCTTCCGAGTTTGTGGTAATATCCGTTATATTATCTGCAGCTTGAATGTCATTCATAAAGAAGCTGTCTGGGTCATCAACTTTCATGTTGTTTATTGGTGTGCTAAACCTCATACATGAGGCCTCATACTGGCCTCTTAGAATTTCACTAATCTCTTTGTTGTCCTCTGTGTGCGTACCTTCATTTGTAATTAACGGTCCAATACTGGTCGAGGTTTTGGATTTTGATTTTGCGTATGTGAAAAAATATTTCGGATTTTTCCTTATCTCTTGTATAGCTTTCTGTTCCAATTCCATTTCCTCAGACTCATATGATCGCTTCAACGTTTGTTCTATTTCTTCCATCTCCCTGCTTAGGCTTGTTTTCCTTGCTTGTGATAGTTGTGTCTGTCGAAGAATTTCCGTTATTTTTTTCCTTCTCCTGTACTGTAGTCTGCTTTCTGTTTCTAGAGTGGTCCTCTTTCTCCCCCTCCTCACAGGTACGTTTTTCAAGCAGACCTTGTAAGCTTCAGCTGTCAGTTGAGCTATTCCCTGTGTGGGAGTTTTGTCGCTTAAGACCGTCTCCCATTGAATGGTTGCAAGGTCTACATTTATTTTTTCCCAGTCAATCCTCCTATTGTTGAAATTGAATTGATTGAATATTCCTTCTCGCTTATTGGGTCTCTTAGACCTACTACCGTTGTTTATGCTAGTTCGCACATCAATGAGCTTATGGTCTGAGTATGAAGTATCTGAGATTGTGATGTCTCTGATTAGTTCATCATTGTTTGTGAATAACAAGTCTAGTGTGTTTTCGTTCCTAGTTGGTTCTGTAATCTGTTGACTGAGTGAGAATTTGTCACAGAATCTCAAAAGTTCTCTGACCTGTGGTTGGTTATTTCCCGGGTCATTCCCTGCTATGATATTTGTGTTTGCCATTCTCCATCTTAGACTCGGTAAATTGAAATCTCCAAGGAAGATAATATCTGGAGCTGGGTTTGCTAGGTTATCAAGTATGTTCTCTATTTTGTGCATCTGCTCTGTGAATTCCTCAACTTTTGTATCTGGTGGTTTATATATTAGAATAATAATTAGGTTTAGTTTCTCTAACTTAATTCCAAGTACCTCTACCACCTCATTAGTTGAGTTTAGTGGTTCTGTGCATACCAGGTCTTCTTTAATATACAGACTTACTCCTCCATTTGCCCTAGTTTTTCTATCACATCTATATAAATTATAATTTGGAATCCAGATTTCACCATCCATGTAATCTTTTGTATGAGTTTTCGTGAATGCCCCAAATAATGAGTTTGACTCTAATAGGAGGCCATTTATGAACTTAACTTTATTTCTTGACTTTGGCTTTAAACCTTGAATGTTTGCAAATATGAATGATTGTCCATATTGTGTGTCACATCTGGAAGGTTTTGGTAGTTCTCCCTCCTCTCTACCCTGACCCAGGGTGTGTTGTTGTGGCAATGGTTTGTCCAGTTTTGGAAGTGATACTGGGGAGTGTGGTAGTCTCTGTGTAGTTGGGGGGTGTAGTATGTGTGGGCTTGATGACGAACCGTAGTCCAGTTTTGGGCATTTCCCCCTCTCCATCCGTACTCCTGCCATGTTTCTGCCTGTCTGTTTCTCCCTCTGTTTGTGCCTGCCTCTAAAAAATTTTCAGGGCTATTATATTGGACTTCCTTTCTTATATAGCGCTGTGTACCTCTGACGTGGAAATCTGGGCAATGAAGATCGTAGCATTTCCTCTCATTAACTGAGAGTTTGCATAGCTTAGGGTGAAAATATCTACACACTGTATCAAAACGACATCTGCCTTTCAATAACCAGTTTCGGCATTTCCGTGGGGTGCATGAATGAGCATTCCGTGCCTCTGGGCCCATATCTGCACTGTCCTTTTGCATAATACCTGCAAATATTTTCATCTGTGATTGTATTATTCTTGTTTGTACCCTTCTTCTTGAGATATCTTGAGATGATTTCGGGACTTTAGTGTCCCCACGGCCCGGTCCTCGACCAGGCCTCCACCCCCAGGAAGCAGCCCGTGACAGCTGACTAACACCCAGGTACCTATTTTACTGCTGGGTAACAGGGGCATAGGGTGAAAGAAACTCTGCCCATTGTTTCTCGCCGGCGCCTGGGATCGAACCCAGGACCGCAGGATCGCAAGTCCAGCGTGTTGTCTGCTCGGCAAGCACGACTTGGCTACCTCTGTGTTTTTTGTTCTAACTTTCTCGTTTCTGCATTCATTGCACATTGCCCTTGCACGACTTGGCTACCTCTGTGTTTTTTGTTCCAACTTTCTCGTTTCTGCTTTCATTCTTGGTATTGGCCTTACCTTTCTCCTTGTTGCTTTCGTCTTTCTCATTTGTGTTCTCATTCATCTCATTTTTTCTCTCCTTATTCATATCACCAGTTTGCTCTACAATATTGAAGTACTTCATTTTTATTCTTCTCTACTTCATTTTTGCCTTCATTTTTGTGTACCTCGACACTATGTCCTTCTACATTGCTACTTTGACTCTCTACTTCAACCTACGGCACCTGAAATGGAAGCACCTGGCTAATACAGTAATATCAGAAAGAATACCAGGAAGTAGCCTAAATGAGCAGGCACATGCAAATGACCTGCTACGGATGTGCGATAGGTTTGCCTTAAACCAGCAAATAGTAGAACCAACTAGGAAGGAGAACACGCTGGACCTCATTTTCACTAATAATGATGAGTTGATCAGGAACATAATGATTACAAATACCTGTTACTCAGATCACAACTTAATTGAAGTTCTGACAACCATGGGGAATGGACCTACAAAACCAGTCCAGATTCCCGGTGGAGGAGATTTCAGCAAATTCAACTTCAATAATAAACGGATAAACTGGGAGCAAATAAACCAGGACTTCACAGAAATAAACTGGGTAGAACAGCTAGGAAATGCAAACCTGAACCAGTGCCTGGAAAAAATAAGCTCAGTAGCACTAGAAATATGTTCAAACCGCATACCCCTAAGAAAAAAGAGAAAGAGATGCAGATTGGAACGGGAACGTCGTTCTCTATATAGGCGAAGAAAACGAATCGCGGAACAACTTGAGAGTCGCACCCTATCTCAAGAACGGCGAAGAAGGTTAGGTAGAGAAATAGAAACAATTGAACTCAAGCTACAAGAATCATACAAAACCCAGGAGAGGCAAAGAGAGCAAAAGGCCATCAGTGAAATAGAGAGAAATCCAAAATATTTTTTCTCCTATGCAAAATCAAGATCAAAAACCACATCTAGTATCGGGCCCCTGCGAAAGGGAGATGGAACTTTCACAGATGACAACAAAGAAATGAGCGAGTTACTGAGGAAGCAGTACGACTCTGTTTTCAGTGAGCCATTAAATGCACTAAAGATTGATAACCCAAATGAATTTTTCATGGATATGATACCAACATCAAATCATATATCAGACGTCGCCCTATCCCCACTAGATTTTGAAGAAGCCATAAACAGTATGCCTATGCACTCTGCACCAGGCCCGGATTCTTGGAACTCCATATTCATCAAGAACTGTAAAAAACCACTATCGCAGGCCCTTCACATTCTGTTAAGACAAAGCCTAGATACTGGCGTTATCCCTGACATACTAAAAACAGCAGAGATAGCACCACTCCATAAAGGAGGAAATAAGGCAGAGGCAAAAAATTACAGACCGATAGCACTAACATCGCACATCATAAAAATTTTTGAGAGAGTGCTAAGAAGTAAGATCACAAAATACATGGAATCACAGCATCTCCATAACCCCGGACAACATGGTTTCAGAACAGGGCGCTCTTGCCTGTCGCAGTTGCTGGACCACTATGATATGGCATTAGATGCTATGGAAGACAAACAAAACGCTGATGTAATTTGCACAGATTTCGCAAAAGCTTTTGATAAATGTGACCATGGTGTTATTGCACATAAAATGCGTTCAAAAGGAATTACCGGGAAAATAGGCAGATGGATCTACAATTTCCTGACTGACAGAACCCAATGTGTAATAGTCAACAAAATAAAATCCAGCCCATCAACTGTGAAGAGCTCAGTCCCCCAGGGTACTGTGCTTGCTCCAGTACTTTTTCTCATCCTCATATCGGACATAGACCAGAACACAACCTATAGCACTGAATCATCCTTTGCAGATGACACTAGGATTTTCATGAGAGTTGGCAACATAGAGGACATGGCAAACCTCCAATCAGATGTAGATCAGGTCTTTCTATGGGCTACAGAAAATAATATGGTGTTCAACGAGGATAAGTTTCAGCTCATGCGCTACGGAAAAATTGAAAATATAAAAACAGAAACCACGTACAAAACTCAGGCAAATCATAACATAGAACGAAAAGGCAATGTAAAGGATCTGGGTGTACTCGTGTCGGAAGACCTTACCTTTAAAGAACACAATAAAGTAGCCGTCACAACTGCAAGAAAAATGACAGGTTGGATAACAAGAACTTTTCACACTAGAGATGCTATACCGATGATGATACTTTTCAAAACGCTTGTGCTCTCTAGAGTGGAGTACTGCTGCACAATGACAGCCCCTTTCAAAGCTGGAGAAATTGCTGACCTAGAGAGCGTGCAGAGATCCTTTACTGCTAGAATCCACTCAGTAAAACATCTAAATTACTGGGACCGACTAAAGAGCCTAAATCTGTATTCCCTTGAGCGCAGGCGGGAGAGATACATAATAATTTACACGTGGAAAATAATTGAGGGGCTGGTCCCAAACCTGCACACAGAAATAACACCACATGAGACCAGAAGACATGGCAGGATGTGCAGAATACCCCCGTTGAAAAGCAGGGGTGCAACAGGTACTCTGAGAGAGAACTCTATCAACATCAGAGGCCCGAGACTGTTCAACACGCTTCCACTACACATAAGGGGCATAACTGGCAAACCCCTCACAGTGTTCAAGAGAGAACTGGATAAGCACCTCCAAAGGATACCTGATCAACCAGGCTGTGACTCATACGTCAGGCTGCGAGCAGCCGCGTCTAACAGCCTGGTTGATCAGTCCAGCAACCAGGAGGCCTGGTCGACGACCGGGCCGCGGGGACACTAAGCCCCGGAAGCACCTCAAGGTAGCCTCTAAATTCTCAGTCCCTGGGTTGCGCTCAGAGTTCGTTGCTGTCTTTATTTACTCTGCATATATTTCTGGTAGTTTCTGTGTGAATTGTAGCCTGTGTACTTCAGGAATGTTATTCATTAGTATGGTAATGTTTTCCTACATCTGTCTGTCTCTTTGACAGATCCAGTAGTTACCTTCCTGGTTTGCATATTGTGTAGGTAATCCTGTACAACTCAGGTGAAATCTTGTTACAAATGTTACATACAATGCCTACAATACTCCTCCGAAGTGACTTAAGGCAGCCTCCACACACCTCGCATGTTGGGTTTGTGATGTTATAATATTATATGCATATACAGTGGTACCTCGCATAACGAATTTAATCCGTTCCATGTTCGTCATGTGAAACGGACGTCATACAAAACGAGTGTCCCCCCATGTAACCAGTGTGATGCACTGTTTATTGTGAAATTTCCCCAGAGTGCATGACATCAAATGTTCCCCAAAATAAAATTTTTCGTTGTAAAATGATAAATTACCGTCCCTGAACATGTCTATGTAAAAATAATTACCAAATTCCACTTACTTTGGGTGTGAGGGCGTGGACAAGGTGCGCTGTGACGTCATCAGGGCCTGGTCGCCCGTGTGTGAAGCTCCCAGACACGGTCGCGCAGGCCATTCAAGCACCGCGTGTTGCCACAAATATATTTTCAAATATTTTTTCTATGCATTTCCAATGCGGTTTTATTTGTTTCATTTATCGTAAATGATGCATATTTGTGACCTTTACAATATGTATACAGTAGAATGTTCATAATTTTCCATGAAACTGTGATACATGTGTCAGTAATGTGTCCACAATAAATGTTTATTGTCACAATATTACGTGGTAAAAATTCACTAATATTACAATATGTACAGTTTCACATACTATTTACACAGTAACACACTGTATTACACACTCAGTACTTTGAAGGTGCATAATAGTCAACGAAGTAGTCCATGGTACACAGCGCGACTTTGCTCTCCTTGCACCAGCTACAGATAGATTTTTGCTTCCTGTTTCATCGTTATGTGTGCTTGCAAATAACGCACTTGCGTGCACCCTTGGCTTTAGTACTTGTAGGTGGTATGTAGCCAAGCTTGTAAAGCATAAAGTAGTATTGAAACGATTATAGGAAAAGCTCAATTTGTAAGGTAGTCTTGAAAAGATCGCTTTGTAAGGTCCCACACAGGAAGAGATTCAGCTAGCCTCAAAGAGTGTCCATCAGTCAGGAAGAGATTCAGCTAGCCTCAAAGAGTGTCCATCAGTCAGGAAAAGATTCAGGTATTCTTGAAAATATCAATGAACACCACCACCATGGAAGCCGCTAACACTGTTAATCTATGCTACTTGTATCAGATGCATCATCACTGAACGCAGAAAACGATTCATCTATATACATTAGAGATGGCAAGGGTGGGGCTCAGAGCTACACCTGGATACGCTTGCTGTATCATCCTCATAGGTGCTGTATCACTGGCATCCGACCGTTGTGTTAAGCCCTTATTGCGCCTAGCTTCACCAATGTTATGACCCTTATGTTCTTCAAACAAAAGGGTCTGAATTGCACCGACTGAGCACAGTCTTTCAACACCGTGTGGGACAGGTGTTTGAGAGCCAGAGGCACGTGTGCCACAAATGGTTGCTCACGCAGTACTAACCCAGCCAGCAGCCCTTGTCTTTCATATTCGTTATTGCAAAAGGTTCGTTCAGTTTTTGTTGGGTAGGCTGCTCCATTATGACAATCTTTCTTTGTTTCAAATGTGTTCCATTTGTTTTGTATTTGTCACTTACGTCTCAATAATGGAGCAGCCTACCCGACAAACACTGAACGAACCTTTATGACATTTTGTCCATTTTTCAAATTGTTTCAACAGTTCTTTTATTTTTCGTTTTTTTTTTTTTTTTTTTTTTAAGAAACATGGAGCAGCCGACCTGTAGACCACCGAACGAACCTTTTTGACATTTGTACTGGTTTTCAAAATTCTTCATTTTTTTATTATTTACGTTTTTTGTATGTAAGAAACATGGAGCAGCCTACCTGCCGACCACCGAACGAACCTTTTGCTATAAGGCAAATGAAAAATAAATATTGAACACATTTGAAGAAAGGAAAATGTCATAATGGTTTATTCAGTGTATGTAAGGTAGGCTTCTCCATTATTGAGACGCAAATGACAAATAAAAAACAAATGGAACACATTTGAAACAAAGAAAGATTGTTATAATGGAGCAGCCTACCTGCCGAACACCGAACGAACCTTTTTGACATTTGTTGTATATCAGACATTTCATTTCTTTTTTCCTACAAAAACGTCAATGCTTTGCAACATCTCAGTAGTCACCCTTTTATATCCCAGCATCATTAGCATCTTTAAACAAGAACAACATAATTTATGTGCATCGTCGGAGGCGTCTAAGAATGTGCAAGAAGCAGCGCGACCCCACCATGTGGTGTCTACGTTACTCAAACCAGCGTTCGTCATAAGGGACGATTTGACGCCGATCGGGCCGTTCGTTACCCAAAATATTCGTCTTTTGGGGCAATCGTTATGCGAGGTACCACTGTATTTATAATATATGTATGTATTGTCGGGTACGCGAGGCAAGTAACAGTATACAAGATATCCTAAGTACTTTATCCTGTCAACGGTCGCCAACGTCGGGGTGTCTCTCTCTCTACATGGACACCACCCAGTAGTATTAGCGATAACTGTTACTCACTGTAGCCCTGCGGGTCTTCACTCAATCCTTGCGGCGCCACTGTTCGCCAGGAGAGTATCCCAGTCGATCCCCAGCCAGCCTTATAGCCAAAGAATGAGTGGGAACACAGTTTGCTCTCTCCTAACCATGTGCCCGCCCCGACAAGGGCTCTACTACTAACTGCAAGGTTGCCAACTGGTGTTTTCCGTGTCCAGTAACACGTCAGTGGTATTGTGGAATTGTGGTACTAATGGCAGAGCTCACTCATTAAATCTGGTCTCAGGCAGTTATATGTCTCTTATACTCTCACTCTTTGGAACTGTTCTATAGCAACAAGATATATGGAGGGATAATACAAACGCAAAGGTATTTTGTATTTTACTTAAAACTTTAAGGTATTATATCCGTATCAACAACGAAACATCAAGTACAATGCAGAAAGTTACTCTCTCTTCATAAAACTGGGGCTCATCTAGAGGGCAATACTCCCCCCTCCTGTCAATGTCATAATCAGCTGAGCGGCCCCCCTCATCATGCGAATGCTTAGTACTTGTTTCTTTGGCGTGAAGCGCCTGACTCTTTAAATTCGCATTTAAATTCTATGTTTGTAATCAACACAATATTTCTATAATGGCAATAGATTGCAATGAATCACCACACTGATCTCAAGTTCAATAGCTCATTTCTACAGCAATTAACATATTATTTCACTATAATAGTGTAATGCACTGTACTTCATAATACTGTAATTACAATGAATGCAATTAACCACAGTACTGTTCTTAGATTCAGTAATTCCTCTCGAAGGCGATAACACAATTAATCACTGCACACATGGAAATGTTATTCATCACACCAACATATACATATACAGAGATAAATTCATCAATATCGATAATAATAAGATAAATACTGGGCACACAGCCTAACACCAATAACTGGTACACTTATATATATATTCTCTGACATAAGTTATCATATTAATGTCAAATGAAAGAAATCATCAACAACACAGTCAACTCTTCAATAATTCCAGGTGCCTGCACACACCACAAATATATATACCGTGAGAACTTTCTACAGCCTCACTTCTCACAACTGTGTCCTACCATGACATATACATTAGTGAGCCTTGCTCACGACATGAAAGATACTCTGGCTAAATATATAGCTGATTAAAGGGGCATTGGGAGGGAAACTAGAATCACCTACTTCCACCTCACTGATGTGGACTCGCCCTCCGGTGAGAGTTGAATTGCTGCTCCTGGTCCCGGCTCTCGCCTCGTTGTAGGGAACGCCCCCACACACACACACTGATGCATTCTCCAGGAACCCAATCAACGTCCCAAAATAAACGCGTCGTCTCCGTGCTTCTCCACAACGTCTTGCGGGGTTGTAGTCGGTCTCCCGGCCGTCGACTTCTCCTCACAACTACGGCTGCCAACCTACTTCTCGGCTGCAGTCGTCCTGATTCCCAATTAGTTTTCTTTTTCACTGCTTCCCGGTGGATTGGCCCAGCTGCTACGTCGTCACTGTGAAGCTATCATACGCCCCAGATGTCACTGTCTAGACTTCACTTCTTGCACAGCACCTGTCCCTGGAGCACTTGTTGCTCAATATTCCGTCGATTCCCTCTTCAGTCCAACACATGAACAAGGGAAGACCTCACGGCGTACTTGCAGACTACGGGTGACGCGTAAAATCCACGGGAGCGGGGTACAACTGTCAAATCTAACAGGACCAACCTTCGCACATCCGTCCCCCTTGATGTGTCGTGTCAGACTGGTTCCCTCACGGAGGATTGGCCCAGCCACTACGTCATCACTGGTGAAGCTATCAGACGCCCCAGTCGTCACTGCCTAGACTCCACTCTTCCACAACACCTGTCCCTGGAGGACTTGTTGCTCAATATTCCGTCAATTCCCTCTCTGGTCCAACACATGAACGAAGGAAGACCCCACAGGTGCTGGCAGACCGTCAGTGATGCGTAAATCCTCTGGAGATGGGGTAAACTGTCAAACTGACAGGATCCCCCAGCGCACGTCCGACCTCCTTGGCGTGCTGTCTCAGACTGGTCGCGCCAAAGAGGCACGATCTCCGGACCCCCTCCTGCCTTCGTGACGTCATACTTGCCAGGGGCGGTTTTCATTGGCTCCCTGTGCCACGTCACTGTCAGTGACCAATCTGGTGCCACTGACGTCACACAGTTTTGGTAGCAAAATGGAGGGGCCAGCGCCATATTGGCGTCCTAAAGGGCCTAAACCACAGGCCAAAATACTCCTCTTTTACGAATTTCTCGCCAACGCGAGAACACTACACGCTCCCACATATATCAAATTGTTGCCCGCAACGTAGAGAACGCTCGGGAAAAGTGGATATGACTCTTACAGCAGGCGTGGGAGAAATATAAGGGGGGGAACACTGTCACAGTATATATAATATGTATTCAGTATATTTATAATATTACATATGTTTATATGTTCAAGTTTGTGTGGGGGGTACTTATTGCCTTGTGGAGAAAATATGGTCCTCTTGGGACCGTCTAGTTGACCGTTGTTTGTCCCAGGTCGGGGGCAGGATGCCACCGGTTTCAGTTACTTGATTTATACACTGATTATTTGCCTGTAATGTCCTAAGGGAATTTCTACTTTCTTCCAGCTTGCAATGCTATTCACTTACTCTATTACTAGTTCCTAGATCCACTTTCCCATATTACAGTATATATTGCCAGTATATTATCACTGAGGGAGTATACTGTTACTGAGGGACGTCCCCTATACTGTGTAGGCCTAGTGGTTGTGGTGTAAACAGTCATGTGTGATGCCTCCTCCACAACTTTACATTTATACTTTTTCATATACAATTCTCTAACACTATCCACTAATTTATATGTTGTGTTACACGTTCCACTTCACTGTTCAACGTATCACTGCTCGCTATATTTGATATATATCGCTTATGCCTGTACACATGAGCCTGGTGGCCCTGGCTCACCACGTGGTCCCACGTTTAATCCGTATTTAACTCAAAGTTTCATTGTTAATTTCTGTATTCAACTTTCCTACGAGTCACTATGCACTCGGTGATCACTGTGGGCCGTAATCCATGGTTGTAATCCTAAAAACGCCCGGTTTATTCCAGTGTTTTAACGGAGCGCGACGACACACGTCCGTCCCCTCCCCGAGAACTCGCGCGAAAATAGATATTTTCAAGAATACCTAAATCTCTTCCTGACTGACGGACACTCTTTGAGGCAAGTTGAATCTCTTCCTCTGTAGGACCATACAAAGTGATCTTTTCAAGACTACCTTACAAATTGATCTTTTCCTATAATCTTTTCAATACTACCTTATGCTTTGCAAGCTTGACTACATACAACCTACAAGTACTAAAGCCAAGGGTGTACGTGAGTGCATTCTTTGCAAGCACACAGAATGAAGAAACAGGAAGCGAAAATTTATCTGTTCCTGGTGTAACGAGAGTGAAGTCGTGCTGTGCACCATGGATTACTTCGTTGATTACTACTCACTTCCGAAGTACTGAATGCGTAATACAGTGTGTTACTGTGTAAATAGTGTGTGAAACTGTACATATTGTAATTTTAATGAATTTTTAACAAGTAATATTTTGACAATAAACATTTATTGTGGACACATTACTGACACATGTATCACAGTTCCCTGGAACATTATGAATGTTCTACTGTATACATATTGTAGAGGACACATATAAACATCATATATGATAAAAAACAAATAAAACCACATTGGAAATACATAGAACAAATAATTGAAAACATATTTGTGGCAACACCAGGTACTTGAATGGCCCGCGCGACTGTGTCTGGGCGATTCATGCACGGACGACCAGGCCCTGATGATTTCACAGTGCACCTTGTCCACGTCCCCAGAGCCAAAGTAAGTGGAATTTGGTATTTATTTTTACATAGACATGTTATGGGAATGGAATTTATCATTTTACGAAGAAAAAATAATTTTTGGGGAACACTTTATTTCATGCGCACGGGGAATTTCACAATAAACTCAGCGCAGCGCAGTGGTTAACCCTTAAATTGAGCATCGCATCATATCATATGATGCTTTGGTCTACTGCGCACGGTTTGAAAGGCCTGCGGGGTAGACGGGGTCCCCATACGCTACTCAGGGGCTATAGTAAACAGCCGCTATTTTGAAAAAAACTCCAGCTCACGCTACTATCGCTTGGGAGGCCTCAGTTACCCAGCAGCCACCATGTCGAGCGCACGGCCGAACGCTTCCCGGGCACGGCATACGCAATCACTCACCCAAGAGCAAATAACCAGTGAATTATTTTCCGATGGTGAGGAAAGTGACTTTGATGACTCTGATATAGATAAAGACTACACACAATTGACCGATGAAGATAGCACGGACAGTGAAAATGAAATACAGCCGCCTCCCATGGCGAGACCTATACGCTCACCCATGCCACCTCGCCCAGCGTCTACCCCAATTCACCCACGACCATACAGTTCCTGTGCTTATTTAGAGTCTGAGGATATTTTCGGTGACAAGTCAGAGGAAGTTGACTCTTTTTCTGGTTTTAGTGAAG
Organism: Procambarus clarkii; assembly: GCF_040958095.1. Taxonomy (NCBI): domain Eukaryota; kingdom Metazoa; phylum Arthropoda; class Malacostraca; order Decapoda; family Cambaridae; genus Procambarus; species Procambarus clarkii. The sequence goes on from NW_027189131.1 coordinate 1,654,777, forward strand.
TGGAATCGGAACATAGTGTTACCGAGCCTGGTGCCAGTACCAGTGGTGTTACTGGGCGAGATTTTGTCGCGTCAGCAGCGTCTTGCCCAGCCAAGTGCCACCGCATGGAACAATTTGAGGCACCAAGAGCCTCATGTTCACGTTCTTCTACCTCATTTGCACGTAGCAGCCGTACTGTGCGTAGACGGGCTTCAGCTCCTGGTTCACGGGGTGCATCGCTTCCTCACCGTAGTGCCCCTGTTGCGCCCCCCTGCGTCTCGCAGGACACCAGGTGTACTAGTGTGGAGTGATGATGCTGGTTTTATTCCCCGAATTCCTGCCTTTGACAATAAGGACGATGGGATTACAGAGCTTTTCCCTGATAATGGAGAGTATATGAGTGAATGTGATTATTTTACAGCATTCTATGATGAGCCGCTCATGGAATATATTGTACACCAAACGAACCTTCATGCGGCTCATCTCATTAGAAGAGAGATAACAGAATTTTCACGATTGCAACGTTGGAAAAACACCAATGTAGGTGAAATGTATGTTTCTAGCGATATGTATGTTGATGAAACACTGTCAAACATGCTCTCACAGATTACTGGAGCAAAGATCTGACTATTCCAACACCTTTCTTCGGGAAATATATGTCCCGAGACAGATTTCAGATACTCCTCAGGTGTGTGCATTTTGCAAGTAATGAGGACCGGACAAAGGATGATAGACTTTGGCGAGTGAGGCACTATATGAATGAAGTGATTGGAAAAATCAGAGATTTTTACGTACCAGCACAGAAGCTGGTGATTGACGAATCCCTTGTACTTTTCAAAGGACGTGTTTTATTCAAACAGTATATTCCCTCCAAACAAAACAGATTTGGCTTGAAATTCTTTGTACTGTGTGACTGTGAAACAGGATACATGATTCTGTATTCAGCTAGTGATGTAGACATTCCCGGTAACGACAAACATGGTTTCTCGGGTAGTGTGGTGAAGTCACTGATGGCACCATGGATGAACAAGGGCCACATCCTATACACAGATAATTACTATACAAGTCCATTGCTAGCTAGGTTCTTGATTGAAAATAGAACCGGATTGGTTGGCACAGTAAAGGCACGAAGAAGGGAAATGCCAGGTTTGACGGTGGGCTTGCAGTTGGTGAGTGCCAGGTACGGAAATGTGATCAAATACTCTCAGTACGGTGGAAAGACAAGAGAGAAGTGAACCTGCTGACAACCGTTCATGAGGGTACAATGTTGAACAGTGGCAAGGTGCACCGTGTAACGAGAGAACCAGTATATAAGCCAGATTGTGTTCTTGACTACAATCTCAACATGCGTTTGATTGATAAGGCTGACATGATGATTGGCACTATCGAGTGTGTGCGAAAAACATTGAAGTGGATGAAAAAAGTGTTTTTCCATCTTGTTGACATGAGCATGTTGAACTGCTATAATTTGTATCTGGTGAAAACTGGACGTAAACCTATTTTCCGTTCATTTGCTTTTACACTTGCAACACAGTTATTAGCAAAGTTTGGTCAAGAAGTCCCTGGCATACGAAGACCAATCATGAACCCAGTGTTGCAGCATGATGCAACACCCAGGCTCGCTCACATAGATGCCTTTCAGCAACACAGATTAAAGAATTTGCCACCAGGTGGAAAGCGTGCAATAGGCCAATGTGCATGCATAGTATGTAAAACAATAAAACGAAGAAAGCAAAAACGTAAAATGGTGCAAACATGGTGTGAAGGGTGTGGAGTTGCATTGTGTGCTGTCGACTGCTTCAACGACTACCACTCACTCCGAGATTTCTAAATGTGCAATAATAGTGCAAAAACCTGTACATAGTGCATGCTAGTGTGTACATATAAAATAATGAACATTGTGATTACTGTACATAATATAATGGCGTAATGGAAAACGTTTGTGTGCGCATGTGTTGCCACTTTTACCTCCGTCATGTTGCCTGTTGGGTCCCTGACACCTTGACCCGGAGTCTTGCGAGAGATATTCTGTGCTTGTTCTCCAGTACTCTCCTGATGTTATTACTGTTCAGAGTACAGGTGGCATCCGTGATGCAAGCTAGGTTAGGTTGATGCAACACGCTAGGTTGGTTTCCCAGTCGGATGCCCTGGGGCTAGCCCGTTTTGGTTAAGTGCTGTTCGCTCCTTTTCCTCCCTGTTCCCGGCTCCGGACCGTTTGCGGGTTTCGGGGTCGGGGCGGGGTTTAGTTGGGGCCGAGACTGGTGGTTACGGGGGCTGCCCCGTTCGGGTTGGGGGCGTAGGTTTTTGAGCCTGTTCCTCCTGCCAAGGCTTCTGGGTCTTACCAGCGGCCCTTTCTTGCTGCCTTTCCCATGGACTCTTCCTTAAGGGCGGGGGGCTTGGAGGACGGTTCTGCCCCGGGGCCTCTGTTGTGGGTTCCTGGGGCTATGGAGGATGCCTGCTAGCAGTTCTGGGGCGGTTTGCCCCTGCCTGGGTTTTCTTCTTCTGGGCGGAGTTTTTCGCCCATCCAGTCGGCTTGCTTCCCACTTTTGCTGGCATGTTTTCGTATCTTTTGCGTCGGTCACAGCCCTCTGTTCTAGTGGCCATTTTCTTCTGCCAGTTTCCCGGCGTGGCCACCAGTGCAGCGTTGCAGTTTGTTTACATGCGCCTGGGTGTGCGAGCGAGTGTCTTGGGTGAGTTTTTCTCCTTTTTTCAGTTGTTTTATTCTCCTGTTGTCGTTTCTTTGCTTTTCTTGTGTTTTCTGCCTGTTTCCTGTTTTTCTGGGAACGTTTGAGTTTTGATTTTACACCGGGTTTTTCGTTTTGTCTGTTTTGGGTCTGGGCCCTAGGGTTTGGGCTCAGTGTCCCTGTCTGTTATGCTTGCTCCTGCACCTTGTCCCTCTGTTTTCGGTCTGTTTTGACCGTTTCCCTGGGGTTCTGTCTGGGGTCTGTGCTTTGCCTTTCTGTGATGTATCTCCACCGGCAAATGTAGTGGTTTGGGCTCCCCTGGGTTCGATTCCGGGTTCCTTTGGGTTCTTTAGTTTCGTTCCGGAGGTTTCTTCCTCTTGGGCCCCCCTTTGTGGGTTCAGGGGGCTTTGTTTCCTCATGTGTGACCCAGGTCTGCCTTCTGGGGTTCCGGGGTCTTCCTGGCTTGCAGACTGATCTTTTGGAATGTGTTGTGGTCGTGCTGGGCCTTTTGATGCAGTTTTATGCCTTTTTCGCCTGGACGCCGTGGTGCTCTCTGCTTGTGTATCTTGTGTAATTACACTTAGGTAATTACCTAAGTGTAGTTACAGGATGAGAGCTACGCTCGTGGTGTCCCGTCTTCCCAGCACTCTTTGTCATATAACGCTTTGAAACTACTGACGGTCTTGGCCTCCACCACCTTCTCACCTAACTTGTTCCAACCGTCTACCACTCTGTTTGCGAAAGTGAATTTTCTTATATTTCTTCGGCATCTGTGTTTAGCTAGTTTAAATCTATGACCTCTTGTTCTTGAAGTTCCAGGTCTCGGGAAATCTTCCCGATCAATTTTTATCAATTCCTGTTACTATTTTGTGATCATATCACCTCTTTTTCTTCTGTCTTCAAGTTTTGGCATATTTAATGCCTCTAACCTGAACCACTTAGTAGCACGTCTTTGCACCTTTTGCAGTTTGTAATTACCTAAGTGTAATTACCTAAGTGTAGTTACAGGATGAGAGCTACGCTCGTGGTGTCCCGTCTTCCCAGCACTCTTTGTCATATAACGCTTTGAAACTACTGACGGTCTTGGCCTCCACCACCTTCTCACTTAACTTGTTCCAACCGTCTACCACTCTATTTGCGAAGGTGAATTTTCTTATATTTCTTCGGCATCTGTGTTTAGCTAGTTTAAATCTATGACCTCTTGTTCTTGAAGTGCCAGGTCTCAGGAAATCTTCCCTGTCGATTTTATCAATTCCTGTTACTATTTTGTATGTAGTGATCATATCACCTCTTTTTCTTCTGTCTTCTAGTTTTGGCATGTTTAATGCAACCCGTTCTCGCAAATTCGTAAAGTCAATATTGACTTATTAACTACGTGCATAGGTGATATACTAAACATAATAGATACCCTTAAAAAGAGTCATAGAAAACACCGACCTTACCTAACCTTGTTAGTATCTTAAGATAAGCATCTTATTGCTTCGTAATTACAATTATTACTTAACCTATACCTATTATAGGTTAGGTAATAATTGTAATTACGAAGCTATAAGATGCTTATCTTAAGATACTAACATGGTTAGGTAAGGTCGGTGTTTTCTATGAATCTTTTTAAGGGTATCTATTATGTTAAGTATGTCACCTATGCACATATTTAATAAGTCAATATTGACTTATTAAATTTGCGAGAACGGGTTGGTTTAATGCTTCCAACCTCTCCTCGTAGCTCTTGCCCTTCAGTTCTGGGAGCCACTTCGTAGCATGTCTTTGCACCTTTTCCAGTTTGTTGATGTGCTTCTTAAGATATGGGCACCACACAACAACTGCATATTCTAGCTTTAGCCTAACAAAAGTCATGAACAATTTCTTTAGTATATCGCCATCCATGTATTTAAATGCAATTCTGAAGTTAGAAAGCATCGCATAGGCTCCTTGCACAATATTCTTTATGTGGTCCTCAGGTGATAGTTTTCTATCTAGAACCACCCCTAGATCTCTTTCTTTATCAGAATTCTTTAAAGATTTCTCACATAATATATAGGTTGTATGGGGTCTATGTTCTCCTATTCCACATTCCATAACATGACATTTATTAACATTAAATTCCATTTGCCAGGTGGTGCTCCATATACTTATTTTGTCCAGGTCTTCTTGAAGGGCATGACAATCATCTAAATTTCTTATCCTTCCTATTATCTTAGCATCATCAGCAAACATGTTCATATAATTCTGTATACCAACTGGTAGATCATTTATGTACACAATAAACATCACTGGTGCAAGAACTGAACCCTGTGGTACTCCACTTGTGACATTTCTCCATTCCGATACATTGCCTCTGATTACTGCCCTCATTATTCTATCAGTCAGAAAATTTTTCATCCATGATAGAAGCTTACCTGTCACCCCTCCAATATTTTCCAGTTTCCAGAACAACCTCTTATGTGGAACTCTGTCGAAAGCCTTTTTTAGGTCCAGATAGATGCAGTCAACCCAACCATCTCTTTCCTGTAATATCTCTGAGGCTCGATCATAGAAACTGAGTAAATTCGATACACAGTGTGTATCGTGTGTGTTGTGTGCACGTGTGTATGTGCATACGCACGTGTGTGTATTTATATGTGTGTATAAGCCTGAATGGTCCCCAGGACTATATGCAACTGAAAACTCACACCCCAGAAGTGACTCGAACCCATACTGCCAAGAGCAACGCAACTGGTATGTACCGGACGCCTTAATCCGCTTGACCATCACGACCAGACATAAGGAACTGATAGCCGAAGCTATTTGAACCACTTCCCTGCCGGCACTCGGATGGTAATATGGGGCATAGCATTTTATCAAATCACCTCATTCTTTGGGGCACACGTGAGGAACACAAATGCGAACAAGCCTGAATGGTCCCCAGGACTATATGCAACTGAAAATTTATATATATATATACTGTTATATATATATATATATATATATATATATATATATATATATATATATATATATATATATATATATATATATATTGTGTGTGTGTGTGTGTACTCACCTAATTGTACTCACCTAATTGTGCTTGCGGGGGTTGAGCTTTGGCGCTTTGGTCCCGCCTCTCAACTGTCAATCAACTGGTGTACAGATTCCTGAGCCTACTAGGCTTTATCATATCTACATTTGAAACTGTGTATGGAGTCAGCCTTCACCACATCACTTCCTAGTGCATTCCATTTATTAACTACTCTGACACTGAAAAAATTCTTTCTAACGTCTCTGTGGCTCATCTGGGTACTAAGTTTCCACCTGTGTCCCCTTGTTCGTGTTCCACCCGTGCTGAAGAGTTTGTCTTTGTCCACCCTGTCAATTCCCCTGAGAATTTTGTAGGTGGTTATCATGTCTCCCCTTACTCTTCTGTTTTCCAGGGATGTGAGGTTCAGTGTGGTTCCCAGTGTGTGTGTGTATACTTTTTCTTTCGGAAGGGGTTCTGTTCCCTTCGCTGTTGACGAGGCGCTGGGGGAGCAGCTTGCTTTGTTGACTCTTGCATGGTTCCTCAGTTAGTGGGTGCTTTTGGTTGTCTTCCAGCCTCTGGTGGCGGCGGCGGACGGCTTCTTCCCCTTTGTGGGATTCAGGGCTGGCGGGGTGGGCTTCTTACCCTGCGCTTCGTCATGTCATCTTAGTGGGTGCGTTGGACGTGGTCGATCCGCCCCATCCGTCTGGAGTTCCCATCTGCTCTATGCAGACACGGGCCTGGCGAATCTGCAGTTTTTCTGGACTTGTTCAGTCTGCACCATGGATTCCATACCCTCATCGGTGGACTGTTGTCTCCGGTCCGGCTTCTGTTGGGGCCGGGTGCCTGGATGGTGGCCCTGGACCTCCCCTTGGCACATTTCTCTCCAGTTTTCCGGGACTGGCACAGTTGGTGGTGGGGCTTCAGGCTTGCCGGTCGAGCCGGTCGGTCGAGCGGACAGCACGCTGGACTTGTGATCCTGTGGTCCTGGGTTCGATTACAGGCGTCGGCGAGAAACAATGGGCAGAGTTTCTTTCACCCTGATGCCCCTGTTACCTAGCAGTAAAATAGGTACCTGGGTGTTAGTCAGCTGTCACGGGCTGCTTCCTGGGGGTGGAGGCCTGGTCGAGGACCGGGCCGCGGGGACACTAAAGCCCCGAAATTATCTCAAGATAACCTCAAGATTGCCACTTTTGTTGCCTTCCCTAGTTTGTAATTGGCACTTGGTGTATTTGTGCATTTTTACCGGATCTTGGTGCCCTGTCTGAGTCTGCTTGGAATTCTGTGTCTAGCTTACCTCAACGACTGGCTGGTGTGGGCTCCCAGTCAGTCTGCTTGTCTGTTGGCCAGGGGTATGGTTCTTTCCAGATTGCCGCGTTTGGTTTCCTGGTGATCTGGAGGCTGTTCCATCTGTTTCTGTCCCGGGTTCGAACCTGGCTGGGTCTTGTTTAGGGCTCTTGGGCCGCTCCTTGTCTTTCCCTCCAGAAGTGTTGCTGCGGCTGTGGTCCCGCCTTCGACTGTTCATGAGGGGGTCCCGGGTTGCTCGGCGGTTGCTCGAGCAGTTGTGTGGGAGTCTGAACTTCGCCGTGCTGGTCTGCCTGCAGGGTCGGGTTTGGCTACGGCGTCTGTTTGGTTCCTTCGGAGACAACCCCTTCCGCCTCTCTTGCAATCGTTGGGTTTGTTCTTCCTGGGATCTTGAGTTGGTGCTGCATCACCAGCTTCCTCTTTGGGGTTTTCAGGGTTCCGTGCCTTGGCACCTCCCCGAGCCTTCGCTTGATGTGTTCACGGACGGGTAATCTCTCGGCTGGGGCTTTGTGACCAGTGCTTACCAGGTCGGCCGGGGATGGTGGAGTCCGTCCATCGGGCTCACAGCACGGTTCAGGAATTCGTGGCTGTTTGGTTTGCGCTTTGGAGGGTTTGGGTCACTTGGTGCTCTACTATTCAGCTCCATTCGGACTATTCTCTGGCGGTTCTTTGCCGGAACCACAGGGTTTCTCTTAGGTGTTTGACCTTTGGGGTTCCTTCGAGTGGCTCGTTTGCTGGATTCTCTGGGTTTGACTAACCGTGAGGTTCATGTCCGGGGTGTGTCCTACGTTCTGGCGGACAGCCTGTCTCGGTTCATTTGTCTGTTCGCGGATTGGCCAGTCATCGCAGACTCGTTTCGTTGGCTCTGCCGGGCGTATGGACTCCTCGCCGTGGACGTCTTCGAGTAGGCGTGGTCTAGGCATCGCCCATTCTATGTGGCACCCTTACCTGCCTGCGAGGCGTTCACGGTGGATGACTTTCGGCAGGACTGGTCGAGGTGGGGGTACCTGTTCCTCTTCTCCCGGTTCAGCTGTTGCTCTGGGTTCTGGCTTGGTTGGAGCCCATTCCCAAGGAGAGTAGTCCTCATGGTCCCTTGGTGGCTGGCCCAGCTTTATTTTCAGATGCTGCTTGATAGGTGTCCGAACCATGGGCATTTTCCCGCGGCTCCGCCTCTTTCGGCAGGTCGGACCGGTCCTGTACGTGACTGGTTTGCCCTTCTCCTCGGCTCTTCGCTTCTGGTATTTTGATGTGGGTATCACCATCTTTGTGGTGATCAGGTGGCTTTGTTGACAGTGTTCCATCTGCGAGCTTCGTCTCGGCGACAGTATGACGTTCCTGATATTTCTATGCACCTTTTTCTTGCTCTTCGTAGGTTGTCTTCTCTTTTGCATCGGGTTGTTTTGTCCTTTCTTGGGTTTTCAGGGCTACAGTTATTTGATGTTTCTTACTGTTGCCTCACTTTGTGTGGCGCTGGCGGAGCTGCTCTGGCTTGCGTTCGGGGTGGACGTCACATCTGCCCCATTTCGTACGCTTTGTCGTGTTTTGTTTAACCTCTGGCCTGCTCATGCATCGCCTGAGCCGTCCTGGTCCTTAATCAAGGTGCCCTCTTATCTTCTTCTCAGTTTGTGGTGGCCCCTTTGGTTCAGGTTTCTGCTCTTTGGTACTGGTGGTAGGTTTGTACGTTTGCAGCCTTTCTCCGTCCTTCAGGTGACGGTTGAGACGGCTGCTTTCCGGAGGGGTCCTTGGGTTATTGATGCTTAATTGGTTCGGCTGGGGGTGCGTCCTGTGTTGTCTGGTTGCGTTTTTTTGCCGTTACCTGCATACTGTGTCTTTGGATGCGCTTTGGTTTGATCCGGTTCCCCTCGTTCCCTGTTTCAGGGCTCGGGTCTCCCAGGTCATCTGCAGAGTTTTTAAGTCTTCTAGCCTGCGGTCTATCCTTGCGTCCGTGCTGTTTGGACGTTTGCAGCTTTCGCTGCTGTGTTGGTGTTTGCTGTGTTTCGCTGCTAGGGCTCATTTCGGGCGCAAGGATTTGAGGGTCGCACAGGTTCCTGGCCGCCCGTTCTTTATGCCGTGTCTGCTCCTGTGCGTTCTTGTTGCCTTGGGTCGCAGGTTGCAGCCTGTTGTCTCGGCTTCACATTGCAGAGTTCGTGGTAGCCGCCTCCCGGGTCAGCCCTTTCTTTTCCTTCTCTTTGGGTATGACGCTTCAGGGAGCCGTAGGGGCTCCCCACACACAACCAGCGTTGAATGTAATGAAACACCATTTTCTGGGTGAGCCCTGGAGGCTCCCTGGCAACCGGAGCCCGGAGGGAGCCGGCCGGCCGAGCGGACAGCACACTGGACTTGTGATTCTGTGGTCCTGGGTTCGATCCCGGGCGCCGGCGAGAAACAATGGGCAGAGTTTCTTTCACCCTATGCCCCTGTTACCTAGCAGTAAAATAGGTACCTGGGTGTTAGTCAGCTGTCACGGGCTGCTTCCTGGGGGTGGAGGCCTGGTCGAGGACCGGGCCGCGGGGACACTAAAGCCCCGAAATCATCTCAAGATAACCTCAAGATAACCCTCCCTCCCACTGGTCGGCATTTTTTTTCGTGTTGGTTGCAGCTTAGCTTTCGAACTGATGCTAGGCAGCCGGCACAGTAAGGTCCAGGGCTCCCTCCTCCCCCCCCTCCCTCGGGGCGGAGAGGGCTGTGCGGACGATCGGCGCGGCAGTAAAGTGTGATGTTTGCTTGTTTGCTTGTTTCCTTGGGATTGTAGGGAGTTTCTACCTCTCTATTCGGTTTTTTGTTTTTCTGTTCAGTTTTTTACCATGTGAGGTTTGTTTTGTTATGCCTACCTTTCTGTGTGCCTAACCCTGGTTGATGGTAGATAAGGAAAACCCCAACCACAAGGGGTTTTCCAAGGCCATTGCTCCCTGAAACCTCTCTGAAGGGGCCAGGTTCTGGCGCTTGTCCCTGGTAGGTCTGAACTCCTTAGTTAATGTTCCGGTCTAATATAACATACATTAGCCCTATAAGCTCCAGGGAGCCGTAGGGGCTCCCCACAGAAAATGGTGTTTCATTACATTCAACGCTGGTTTTTTGCTGCTCGGCACTTATCCCACCCTTGGGACCAGCTGGAGTTTCGTGGCCCTTGTTTGGCCATGAGTAGAGAGTGGTATTGTGCTGGTTGGGGATGTCAAAATGTTGTGCTGTCTGCCTACCTATGTGGCGGCCGGTTCCTGTTTCCTCTGGGGACATTGTACTTTTGCACAGTTTTCCTTGTGTTTTGTTTTCCTTGCCTGGTGAGGGTCTGCCTGGTGTGGCTATAGTTCCACTTATAATATATTGGTGGCCCTCCGCTAGGCCCCCGTGAATGTACACTTTCAGGGGTTTCAGAGTTTGATATCCCTTGTTAGTTTTGGGTCTTTACCGGTTAATAACACCTTGCCCGGGCTTCACGTAGCAATCAGCCTACGGGCCCTTGAAAGCCCTGTCGGGCCTCGGTGGACCTCTGGCTGCGTCTTCCGAGTTCCAGCCTGCCTTGTGCGGGTTTGAAGGTTGCTGTGTGCCCTAGTCTCAGGGTGACAGTCACCACTTTTGCCTCCATCATGCTGCCTCTTGGGTCAACGACACCTTTGACCTGGAGTCTTGCAAGTCGTGTTCTCTGCTTGTTCTCCAATATTATTCTGTGACATTACTGTTAGGGAATAGGCAGCATCCACATTGTATGCTAGGTTTAGGTTGTCTGCAACGTGCTAGATTGGTTTCCCACCGGAATGTCCACGGCTGCCCCGCTTTGGTTACAGGGACCTGGACCTGGGGACATTAGTCACTTCAACTTTGGTTCTGTCTGCACTCCCTGGTTCTTAACCTGTTGTTCATCCTGCACTTTTTCCCCCCTGCTTTCAGTTCCGTTTGAGGGTTTTGGGGTCGAGGCAGGGTTTTAGTTGGTAATAAAACTCGGGCAGCTTCAAAACCCACCCCATTCGGGTTGAGGACAGAGGCATTCGAGCCGGTTCCTCGTTCCGAGGC